>NW_027184979.1:0-50066 GCF_040668555.2 Bombus flavifrons
GTTATACGTTATACGTTATAACGTAATACTATATAACGTTATTCGTTACATGGTGATACTATATAACGTTATAACGTAATAGTATATAACGTTATACGTTATACCGTAATACTATATAACGTTATACGTGATATGGTAATACTATACAACGTTATACGTTATAACGTAATACTATATAACGTTATACGTTATAACGTAATACTATATAACGTTATACGTTATAACGTAATACTACATAACGTTATACGTTATATGGTAATATTAAATAACGTTATACGTTATAACGTAATACTATATAACGTTATACGTTATAACGTAATACTATATAACGCTATACGTTATAACGTAATACTATATAACGTTATACGTTATATGGTAATACTATATAACGTTATACGTTATAACGTAATACTATATAACGTTATACGTTATAACGTAATACTATATAACGTTATACGTTATAACGTAATACTACATAACGTTATACGTTATATGGTAATACTAAATAACGTTATACGTTATAACGTAATACTATATAACGTTATACGTTATAACGTAATACTATATAACGTTATACGTTATAACGTAATACTATATAACGTTATACGTTATAACGTAATACTATATAACGTTATACGTTATAACGTAATACTACATAACGTTATACGTTATATGGTAATACTAAATAACGTTATACGTTATAACGTAATACTATATAACGTTATACGTTATAACGTAATATTATATAACGTTATACGTTATAACGTCATACTATATAACGTTATACGTTATAACGTAATACTATATAACGTTATACGTTACATGGTGATACTATATAACGTTATACGTTACATGGTGATACTATATAACGTTATACGTTACATGGTGATACTATATAACGTTATACGTTATAACGTAATACTATATAATGTTATACGTTATAACGTAATACTATATAATGTTATACGTTATAACGTAATACTATATAACGTTATACGTTATAACGTAATTCTATATAACGTTATACGTTATAACGTAATACTATATAACGTTATACGTTATAACGTAATACTATATAACGTTATACGTTATAACGTAATACTATATAACGTTATACGATATAACGTAATACTATATAACGTTATACGTTATATGGTGATACTATATAACGTTATAACCTAATACTATATAACGTTATACGTTATATGGTAATACTATATAACGTTATACGTTATAACGTAATACTATATAACGTTATACGATATAACGTAATACTATATAACGTTATACGTTATAACGTAATACTATATAACGTTATACGTTATAACGTAATACTATATAACGTTGTACGTTACATGGTGATACTATATAACGTTATACGTTATAACGTAATACTATATAACGTTATACGTTACATGGTGATACTATATAACGTTATAACGTAATAGTATATAACGTTATACGTTATACCGTAATACTATATAACGTTATACGTTATAACGTAATACTATATAACGTTATACGTTATAACGTAATACTATATAACGTTATACGTTATAACGTAATACTATATAACGTTATACGTTATATGGTAACACTATATAACGTTATACGTTATAACGTAATACTATATAACGTTATACGTTATAACGTAATACTATATAAAGTTATACGTTATAACGTAATACTACATAACGTTATACGTTATATGGTAATACTATATAACGTTATACGTTATAACGTAATACTATATAACGTTATACGTTATAACGTAATACTATATAACGTTATACGTTATGACGTAATACTATATAACGTTATACGTTATAACGTAATACTATATAACGTTATACGTTATAACGTAATACTACATAACGTTATACGTTATATGGTAATACTAAATAACGTTATACGTTATAACGTAATACTATATAACGTTATACGTTATAACGTAATACAATATAACGTTATACGTTATAACGTCATACTATATAACGTTATACGTTATAACGTAATACTATATAACGTTATACGTTACATGGTGATACTATATAACGTTATACGTTACATGGTGATACTATATAACGTTATTCGTTACATGGTGATACTATATAACGTTATAACGTAATAGTATATAACGTTATACGTTATACCGTAATACTATATAACGTTATACGTGATATGGTAATACTACATAACGTTATACGTTATATGGTAATACTAAATAACGTTATACGTTATAACGTAATACTATATAACGTTATACGTTATAACGTAATACTATATAACGTTATATGTTATAACGTAATACTATATAACGTTATACGTTATAACGTAATACTATATAACGTTATACGTTATAACGTAATACTACATAACGTTATACGTTATATGGTAATACTAAATAACGTTATACGTTATAACGTAATACTATATAACGTTATACGTTATAACGTAATACTATATAACGTTATACGTTATAACGTCATACTATATAACGTTATACGTTATAACGTAATACTATATAACGTTATACGTTACATGTTGATACTATATAACGTTATACGTTACATGGTGATACTATATAACGTTATACGTTACATGGTGATACTATATAACGTTATACGTTATAACGTAATACTATATAATGTTATACGTTATAACGTAATACTATATAACGTTATACGTATATAGTATTACGTTATAACGTATAACGTTATATAGTATTACGTTATAACGTATAACATTATATAGTATTACGTTATAACGTATAACGTTATATAGTATTACGTTATAACGTAATACTATATAACGTTATACGTTATATAGTATTACGTTATAACGTATACTATATAACGTATAACGTTATATAGTATTACGTTATAACGTAATACTATATAACGTTATACGTTATAACGTAATACTATATAATGTTATACGTTATAACGTAATACTATATAACGTTATACGTTATAACGTAATACTATATAACGTTATACGTTATAACGTAATACTATATAACGTTATACGTTATATAGTATTACGTTATAACGTATAACGTTATATAGTATTACGTTATAACGTATAACGTTATATAGTATTACGTTATAACGTATAACGTTATATAGTATTACGTTATAACGTATAACGTTATAACGTAATACTATATAACGTTATACGTTATAACGTAATACTATATAACGTTATACGTTATAACGTAATACTATATAACGTTATACGTTATAACGTATAACGTTATATAGTATTACGTTATAACGTATAACGTTATATAGTATTACGTTATAACGTTATACGTTATAACGTAATACTATATAACGTTATACGTTATAACGTAATACTATATAACGTTATACGTTATAACGTATAACGTTATATAGTATTACGTTATAACGTATAACGTTATATAGTATTACGTTATAACGTATAACGTTATATAGTATTACGTTATAACGTATAACGTTATAACGTAATACTATATAACGTTATACGTTATAACGTAATACTATATAACGTTATACGTTATAACGTATAACGTTATATAGTATTACGTTATAACGTATAACGTTATATAGTATTACGTTATAACGTATAACGTTATAGTATTACGTTATAACGTTATACGTTATAACGTAATACTATATAACGTTATACGTTATAACGTAATACTATATAACGTTATACGTTATAACGTAATACTATATAACGTTATACGTTATAACGTAATACTATATAACGTATAACGTTATATAGTATTACGTTATAACGTATAACGTTATATAGTATTACGTTATAACGTATAACGTTATATAGTATTACGTTATAACGTATAACGTTATATAGTATTACGTTATAACGTATAACGTTATATAGTATTACGTTATAACGTAATACTATATAACGTTATACGTTATAACGTAATACTATATAACGTTATACGTTATAACGTAATACTATATAACGTTATACGTTATAACGTAATACTATATAACGTTATACGTTATAACGTAATACTATTTAACGTTATACGATATAACGTAATACTATATAACGTTATACGTTATATGGTGATACTATATAACGTTATAACCTAATACTATATAACGTTATACGTTATATGGTAATACTATATAACGTTATACGTTATAACGTAATACTATATAACGTTATACGATATAACGTAATACTATATAACGTTATACGTTATAACGTAATACTATATAACGTTATACGTTATAACGTAATACTATATAACGTTGTACGTTACATGGTGATACTATATAACGTTATACGTTATAACGTAATACTATATAACGTTATACGTTACATGGTGATACTATATAACGTTATAACGTAATAGTATATAACGTTATACGTTATACCGTAATACTATATAATTTTATACGTGATATGGTAATACTATATAACGTTAAACGTTATAACGTAATACTATATAACGTTATACGTTATAACGTAATACTATATAACGTTATACGTTATAACGTAATACTATATAATGTTATACGTTATAACGTAATACTATATAACGTTATACGTTATAACGTCATACTATATAACGTTATACGTTATAACGTAATACTATATAACGTTATACGTTACATGGTGATACTATATAACGTTATACGTTACATGGTGATACTATATAACGTTATACGTTACATGGTGATACTATATAACGTTATACGTTATAACGTAATACTATATAACGTTATACGTTATAACGTAATACTATATAACGTTATACGTTATAACGTAATACTATATAATGTTATACGTTATAACGTAATACTGCATAACGTTATACGTTATATGGTAATACTAAATAACGTTATACGTTATAACGTAATACTATATAACGTTATACGTTATAACGTAATACTATATAACGTTATACGTTATAACGTAATACTATATAACGTTATACGTTATATGGTAATACTATATAACGTTATACGTTATAACGTAATACTATATAACGTTATACGTTATAACGTAATACTATATAACGTTATACGTTATAACGTAATACTACATAACGTTATACGTTATATGGTAATACTAAATAACGTTATACGTTATAACGTAATACTATATAACGTTATACGTTATAACGTAATAATATATAACGTTATACGTTATAACGTAATACTATATAACGTTATACGTTATAACGTAATACTATATAACGTTATACGTTATAACGTAATACTATATAACGTTATACGTTATAACGTAATACTATATAACGTTATACGTTATACGTTATAACGTAATACTATATAACGTTATTCGTTACATGGTGATACTATATAACGTTATAACGTAATAGTATATAACGTTATACGTTATACCGTAATACTATATAACGTTATACGTGATATGGTAATACTATATAACGTTATACGTTATAACGTAATACTATATAACGTTATACGTTATAACGTAATACTATATAACATTATACGTTATAACGTAATACTATATAACGTTATACGTTATAACGTAATACTACATATCGTTATACGTTATATGGTAATACTAAATAACGTTATACGTTATAACGTAATACTATATAACGTTATACGTTATAACGTAATACTATATAACGTTATACGATATAACGTAATACTATATAACGTTATAACGTAATACTATATAACGTTATCCGTTATATGGTAATAGTAAATAACGCTATACGTTATAACGTAATACTATATAACGTTATACGTTATAACGTAATACTATATAACGTTATACGTTATACGTTATAACGTAATACTATATAACGTTATTCGTTACATGGTGATACTATATAACGTTATAACGTAATAGTATATAACGTTATACGTTATACCGTAATACTATATAACGTTATACGTGATATGGTAATACTATACAACGTTATACGTTATAACGTAATACTATATAACGTTATACGTTATAACGTAATACTATATAACGTTATACGTTATAACGTAATACTACATAACGTTATACGTTATATGGTAATACTAAATAACGTTATACGTTATAACGTAATACTATATAACGTTATACGTTATAACGTAATACTATATAACGTTATACGTTATAACGTAATACTATATAACGTTATACGTTATAACGTAATACTATATAACGTTATAACGTAATACTATATAACGTTATACGTTATATGGTAATAGTAAATAACGTTATACGTTATAACGTAATACTATATAACGTTATACGTTATAACGTAATACTATATAACGTTATACGTTATACGTTATAACGTAATACTATATAACGTTATTCGTTACATGGTGATACTATATAACGTTATAACGTAATAGTATATAACGTTATACGTTATACCGTAATACTATATAACGTTATACGTGATATGGTAATACTATACAACGTTATACGTTATAACGTAATACTATATAACGTTATACGTTATAACGTAATACTATATAACGTTATACGTTATAACGTAATACTACATAACGTTATACGTTATATGGTAATACTAAATAACGTTATACGTTATAACGTAATACTATATAACGTTATACGTTATAACGTAATACTATATAACGCTATACGTTATAACGTAATACTATATAACGTTATACGTTATATGGTAATACTATATAACGTTATACGTTATAACGTAATACTATATAACGTTATACGTTATAACGTAATACTATATAACGTTATACGTTATAACGTAATACTACATAACGTTATACGTTATATGGTAATACTAAATAACGTTATACGTTATAACGTAATACTATATAACGTTATACGTTATAACGTAATACTATATAACGTTATACGTTATAACGTAATACTATATAACGTTATACGTTATAACGTAATACTATATAACGTTATACGTTATAACGTAATACTACATAACGTTATACGTTATATGGTAATACTAAATAACGTTATACGTTATAACGTAATACTATATAACGTTATACGTTATAACGTAATATTATATAACGTTATACGTTATAACGTCATACTATATAACGTTATACGTTATAACGTAATACTATATAACGTTATACGTTACATGGTGATACTATATAACGTTATACGTTACATGGTGATACTATATAACGTTATACGTTACATGGTGATACTATATAACGTTATACGTTATAACGTAATACTATATAATGTTATACGTTATAACGTAATACTATATAATGTTATACGTTATAACGTAATACTATATAACGTTATACGTTATAACGTAATTCTATATAACGTTATACGTTATAACGTAATACTATATAACGTTATACGTTATAACGTAATACTATATAACGTTATACGTTATAACGTAATACTATATAACGTTATACGTTATAACGTAATACTATATAACGTTATACGTTATAACGTAATACTACATAACGTTATACGTTATATGGTAATAGTAAATAACGTTATACGTTATAACGTAATACTATATAACGTTATACGTTATAACGTAATACTATATAACGTTATACGTTATACGTTATAACGTAATACTATATAACGTTATTCGTTACATGGTGATACTATATAACGTTATAACGTAATAGTATATAACGTTATACGTTATACCGTAATACTATATAACGTTATACGTGATATGGTAATACTATACAACGTTATACGTTATAACGTAATACTATATAACGTTATACGTTATAACGTAATACTATATAACGTTATACGTTATAACGTAATACTACATAACGTTATACGTTATATGGTAATATTAAATAACGTTATACGTTATAACGTAATACTATATAACGTTATACGTTATAACGTAATACTATATAACGCTATACGTTATAACGTAATACTATATAACGTTATACGTTATATGGTAATACTATATAACGTTATACGTTATAACGTAATACTATATAACGTTATACGTTATAACGTAATACTATATAACGTTATACGTTATAACGTAATACTACATAACGTTATACGTTATATGGTAATACTAAATAACGTTATACGTTATAACGTAATACTATATAACGTTATACGTTATAACGTAATACTATATAACGTTATACGTTATAACGTAATACTATATAACGTTATACGTTATAACGTAATACTATATAACGTTATACGTTATAACGTAATACTACATAACGTTATACGTTATATGGTAATACTAAATAACGTTATACGTTATAACGTAATACTATATAACGTTATACGTTATAACGTAATATTATATAACGTTATACGTTATAACGTCATACTATATAACGTTATACGTTATAACGTAATACTATATAACGTTATACGTTACATGGTGATACTATATAACGTTATACGTTACATGGTGATACTATATAACGTTATACGTTACATGGTGATACTATATAACGTTATACGTTATAACGTAATACTATATAATGTTATACGTTATAACGTAATACTATATAATGTTATACGTTATAACGTAATACTATATAACGTTATACGTTATAACGTAATTCTATATAACGTTATACGTTATAACGTAATACTATATAACGTTATACGTTATAACGTAATACTATATAACGTTATACGTTATAACGTAATACTATATAACGTTATACGATATAACGTAATACTATATAACGTTATACGTTATATGGTGATACTATATAACGTTATAACCTAATACTATATAACGTTATACGTTATATGGTAATACTATATAACGTTATACGTTATAACGTAATACTATATAACGTTATACGATATAACGTAATACTATATAACGTTATACGTTATAACGTAATACTATATAACGTTATACGTTATAACGTAATACTATATAACGTTGTACGTTACATGGTGATACTATATAACGTTATACGTTATAACGTAATACTATATAACGTTATACGTTACATGGTGATACTATATAACGTTATAACGTAATAGTATATAACGTTATACGTTATACCGTAATACTATATAACGTTATACGTTATAACGTAATACTATATAACGTTATACGTTATAACGTAATACTATATAACGTTATACGTTATAACGTAATACTATATAACGTTATACGTTATATGGTAACACTATATAACGTTATACGTTATAACGTAATACTATATAACGTTATACGTTATAACGTAATACTATATAAAGTTATACGTTATAACGTAATACTACATAACGTTATACGTTATATGGTAATACTATATAACGTTATACGTTATAACGTAATACTATATAACGTTATACGTTATAACGTAATACTATATAACGTTATACGTTATGACGTAATACTATATAACGTTATACGTTATAACGTAATACTATATAACGTTATACGTTATAACGTAATACTACATAACGTTATACGTTATATGGTAATACTAAATAACGTTATACGTTATAACGTAATACTATATAACGTTATACGTTATAACGTAATACAATATAACGTTATACGTTATAACGTCATACTATATAACGTTATACGTTATAACGTAATACTATATAACGTTATACGTTACATGGTGATACTATATAACGTTATACGTTACATGGTGATACTATATAACGTTATTCGTTACATGGTGATACTATATAACGTTATAACGTAATAGTATATAACGTTATACGTTATACCGTAATACTATATAACGTTATACGTGATATGGTAATACTACATAACGTTATACGTTATATGGTAATACTAAATAACGTTATACGTTATAACGTAATACTATATAACGTTATACGTTATAACGTAATACTATATAACGTTATATGTTATAACGTAATACTATATAACGTTATACGTTATAACGTAATACTATATAACGTTATACGTTATAACGTAATACTACATAACGTTATACGTTATATGGTAATACTAAATAACGTTATACGTTATAACGTAATACTATATAACGTTATACGTTATAACGTAATACTATATAACGTTATACGTTATAACGTCATACTATATAACGTTATACGTTATAACGTAATACTATATAACGTTATACGTTACATGTTGATACTATATAACGTTATACGTTACATGGTGATACTATATAACGTTATACGTTACATGGTGATACTATATAACGTTATACGTTATAACGTAATACTATATAATGTTATACGTTATAACGTAATACTATATAATGTTATACGTTATAACGTAATACTATATAACGTTATACGTTATAACGTAATACTATATAACGTTATACGTTATAACGTAATACTATATAACGTTATACGTTATAACGTAATACTATATAACGTTATACGTTATAACGTAATACTATATAACGTTATACGATATAACGTAATACTATATAACGTTATACGTTATATGGTGATACTATATAACGTTATAACCTAATACTATATAACGTTATACGTTATATGGTAATACTATATAACGTTATACGTTATAACGTAATACTATATAACGTTATACGATATAACGTAATACTATATAACGTTATACGTTATAACGTAATACTATATAACGTTATACGTTATAACGTAATACTATATAACGTTGTACGTTACATGGTGATACTATATAACGTTATACGTTATAACGTAATACTATATAACGTTATACGTTACATGGTGATACTATATAACGTTATAACGTAATAGTATATAACGTTATACGTTATACCGTAATACTATATAATTTTATACGTGATATGGTAATACTATATAACGTTAAACGTTATAACGTAATACTATATAACGTTATACGTTATAACGTAATACTATATAACGTTATACGTTATAACGTAATACTATATAATGTTATACGTTATAACGTAATACTATATAACGTTATACGTTATAACGTCATACTATATAACGTTATACGTTATAACGTAATACTATATAACGTTATACGTTACATGGTGATACTATATAACGTTATACGTTACATGGTGATACTATATAACGTTATACGTTACATGGTGATACTATATAACGTTATACGTTATAACGTAATACTATATAACGTTATACGTTATAACGTAATACTATATAACGTTATACGTTATAACGTAATACTATATAATGTTATACGTTATAACGTAATACTACATAACGTTATACGTTATATGGTAATACTAAATAACGTTATACGTTATAACGTAATACTATATAACGTTATACGTTATAACGTAATACTATATAACGTTATACGTTATAACGTAATACTATATAACGTTATACGTTATATGGTAATACTATATAACGTTATACGTTATAACGTAATACTATATAACGTTATACGTTATAACGTAATACTATATAACGTTATACGTTATAACGTAATACTACATAACGTTATACGTTATATGGTAATACTAAATAACGTTATACGTTATAACGTAATACTATATAACGTTATACGTTATAACGTAATAATATATAACGTTATACGTTATAACGTAATACTATATAACGTTATACGTTATAACGTAATACTATATAACGTTATACGTTATAACGTAATACTATATAACGTTATACGTTATAACGTAATACTATATAACGTTATACGTTATACGTTATAACGTAATACTATATAACGTTATTCGTTACATGGTGATACTATATAACGTTATAACGTAATAGTATATAACGTTATACGTTATACCGTAATACTATATAACGTTATACGTGATATGGTAATACTATATAACGTTATACGTTATAACGTAATACTATATAACGTTATACGTTATAACGTAATACTATATAACATTATACGTTATAACGTAATACTATATAACGTTATACGTTATAACGTAATACTACATATCGTTATACGTTATATGGTAATACTAAATAACGTTATACGTTATAACGTAATACTATATAACGTTATACGTTATAACGTAATACTATATAACGTTATACGATATAACGTAATACTATATAACGTTATAACGTAATACTATATAACGTTATCCGTTATATGGTAATAGTAAATAACGCTATACGTTATAACGTAATACTATATAACGTTATACGTTATAACGTAATACTATATAACGTTATACGTTATACGTTATAACGTAATACTATATAACGTTATTCGTTACATGGTGATACTATATAACGTTATAACGTAATAGTATATAACGTTATACGTTATACCGTAATACTATATAACGTTATACGTGATATGGTAATACTATACAACGTTATACGTTATAACGTAATACTATATAACGTTATACGTTATAACGTAATACTATATAACGTTATACGTTATAACGTAATACTACATAACGTTATACGTTATATGGTAATACTAAATAACGTTATACGTTATAACGTAATACTATATAACGTTATACGTTATAACGTAATACTATATAACGTTATACGTTATAACGTAATACTATATAACGTTATACGTTATAACGTAATACTATATAACGTTATAACGTAATACTATATAACGTTATACGTTATATGGTAATAGTAAATAACGTTATACGTTATAACGTAATACTATATAACGTTATACGTTATAACGTAATACTATATAACGTTATACGTTATACGTTATAACGTAATACTATATAACGTTATTCGTTACATGGTGATACTATATAACGTTATAACGTAATAGTATATAACGTTATACGTTATACCGTAATACTATATAACGTTATACGTGATATGGTAATACTATACAACGTTATACGTTATAACGTAATACTATATAACGTTATACGTTATAACGTAATACTATATAACGTTATACGTTATAACGTAATACTACATAACGTTATACGTTATATGGTAATACTAAATAACGTTATACGTTATAACGTAATACTATATAACGTTATACGTTATAACGTAATACTATATAACGCTATACGTTATAACGTAATACTATATAACGTTATACGTTATATGGTAATACTATATAACGTTATACGTTATAACGTAATACTATATAACGTTATACGTTATAACGTAATACTATATAACGTTATACGTTATAACGTAATACTACATAACGTTATACGTTATATGGTAATACTAAATAACGTTATACGTTATAACGTAATACTATATAACGTTATACGTTATAACGTAATACTATATAACGTTATACGTTATAACGTAATACTATATAACGTTATACGTTATAACGTAATACTATATAACGTTATACGTTATAACGTAATACTACATAACGTTATACGTTATATGGTAATACTAAATAACGTTATACGTTATAACGTAATACTATATAACGTTATACGTTATAACGTAATATTATATAACGTTATACGTTATAACGTCATACTATATAACGTTATACGTTATAACGTAATACTATATAACGTTATACGTTACATGGTGATACTATATAACGTTATACGTTACATGGTGATACTATATAACGTTATACGTTACATGGTGATACTATATAACGTTATACGTTATAACGTAATACTATATAATGTTATACGTTATAACGTAATACTATATAATGTTATACGTTATAACGTAATACTATATAACGTTATACGTTATAACGTAATTCTATATAACGTTATACGTTATAACGTAATACTATATAACGTTATACGTTATAACGTAATACTATATAACGTTATACGTTATAACGTAATACTATATAACGTTATACGATATAACGTAATACTATATAACGTTATACGTTATATGGTGATACTATATAACGTTATAACCTAATACTATATAACGTTATACGTTATATGGTAATACTATATAACGTTATACGTTATAACGTAATACTATATAACGTTATACGATATAACGTAATACTATATAACGTTATACGTTATAACGTAATACTATATAACGTTATACGTTATAACGTAATACTATATAACGTTGTACGTTACATGGTGATACTATATAACGTTATACGTTATAACGTAATACTATATAACGTTATACGTTACATGGTGATACTATATAACGTTATAACGTAATAGTATATAACGTTATACGTTATACCGTAATACTATATAACGTTATACGTTATAACGTAATACTATATAACGTTATACGTTATAACGTAATACTATATAACGTTATACGTTATAACGTAATACTATATAACGTTATACGTTATATGGTAACACTATATAACGTTATACGTTATAACGTAATACTATATAACGTTATACGTTATAACGTAATACTATATAAAGTTATACGTTATAACGTAATACTACATAACGTTATACGTTATATGGTAATACTATATAACGTTATACGTTATAACGTAATACTATATAACGTTATACGTTATAACGTAATACTATATAACGTTATACGTTATGACGTAATACTATATAACGTTATACGTTATAACGTAATACTATATAACGTTATACGTTATAACGTAATACTACATAACGTTATACGTTATATGGTAATACTAAATAACGTTATACGTTATAACGTAATACTATATAACGTTATACGTTATAACGTAATACAATATAACGTTATACGTTATAACGTCATACTATATAACGTTATACGTTATAACGTAATACTATATAACGTTATACGTTACATGGTGATACTATATAACGTTATACGTTACATGGTGATACTATATAACGTTATTCGTTACATGGTGATACTATATAACGTTATAACGTAATAGTATATAACGTTATACGTTATACCGTAATACTATATAACGTTATACGTGATATGGTAATACTACATAACGTTATACGTTATATGGTAATACTAAATAACGTTATACGTTATAACGTAATACTATATAACGTTATACGTTATAACGTAATACTATATAACGTTATATGTTATAACGTAATACTATATAACGTTATACGTTATAACGTAATACTATATAACGTTATACGTTATAACGTAATACTACATAACGTTATACGTTATATGGTAATACTAAATAACGTTATACGTTATAACGTAATACTATATAACGTTATACGTTATAACGTAATACTATATAACGTTATACGTTATAACGTCATACTATATAACGTTATACGTTATAACGTAATACTATATAACGTTATACGTTACATGGTGATACTATATAACGTTATACGTTACATGGTGATACTATATAACGTTATACGTTACATGGTGATACTATATAACGTTATACGTTATAACGTAATACTATATAATGTTATACGTTATAACGTAATACTATATAATGTTATACGTTATAACGTAATACTATATAACGTTATACGTTATAACGTAATACTATATAACGTTATACGTTATAACGTAATACTATATAACGTTATACGTTATAACGTAATACTATATAACGTTATACGTTATAACGTAATACTATATAACGTTATACGATATAACGTAATACTATATAACGTTATACGTTATATGGTGATACTATATAACGTTATAACCTAATACTATATAACGTTATACGTTATATGGTAATACTATATAACGTTATACGTTATAACGTAATACTATATAACGTTATACGATATAACGTAATACTATATAACGTTATACGTTATAACGTAATACTATATAACGTTATACGTTATAACGTAATACTATATAACGTTGTACGTTACATGGTGATACTATATAACGTTATACGTTATAACGTAATACTATATAACGTTATACGTTACATGGTGATACTATATAACGTTATAACGTAATAGTATATAACGTTATACGTTATACCGTAATACTATATAATTTTATACGTGATATGGTAATACTATATAACGTTAAACGTTATAACGTAATACTATATAACGTTATACGTTATAACGTAATACTATATAACGTTATACGTTATAACGTAATACTATATAATGTTATACGTTATAACGTAATACTATATAACGTTATACGTTATAACGTCATACTATATAACGTTATACGTTATAACGTAATACTATATAACGTTATACGTTACATGGTGATACTATATAACGTTATACGTTACATGGTGATACTATATAACGTTATACGTTACATGGTGATACTATATAACGTTATACGTTATAACGTAATACTATATAACGTTATACGTTATAACGTAATACTATATAACGTTATACGTTATAACGTAATACTATATAATGTTATACGTTATAACGTAATACTACATAACGTTATACGTTATATGGTAATACTAAATAACGTTATACGTTATAACGTAATACTATATAACGTTATACGTTATAACGTAATACTATATAACGTTATACGTTATAACGTAATACTATATAACGTTATACGTTATATGGTAATACTATATAACGTTATACGTTATAACGTAATACTATATAACGTTATACGTTATAACGTAATACTATATAACGTTATACGTTATAACGTAATACTACATAACGTTATACGTTATATGGTAATACTAAATAACGTTATACGTTATAACGTAATACTATATAACGTTATACGTTATAACGTAATAATATATAACGTTATACGTTATAACGTAATACTATATAACGTTATACGTTATAACGTAATACTATATAACGTTATACGTTATAACGTAATACTATATAACGTTATACGTTATAACGTAATACTATATAACGTTATACGTTATACGTTATAACGTAATACTATATAACGTTATTCGTTACATGGTGATACTATATAACGTTATAACGTAATAGTATATAACGTTATACGTTATACCGTAATACTATATAACGTTATACGTGATATGGTAATACTATATAACGTTATACGTTATAACGTAATACTATATAACGTTATACGTTATAACGTAATACTATATAACATTATACGTTATAACGTAATACTATATAACGTTATACGTTATAACGTAATACTACATATCGTTATACGTTATATGGTAATACTAAATAACGTTATACGTTATAACGTAATACTATATAACGTTATACGTTATAACGTAATACTATATAACGTTATACGATATAACGTAATACTATATAACGTTATAACGTAATACTATATAACGTTATCCGTTATATGGTAATAGTAAATAACGCTATACGTTATAACGTAATACTATATAACGTTATACGTTATAACGTAATACTATATAACGTTATACGTTATACGTTATAACGTAATACTATATAACGTTATTCGTTACATGGTGATACTATATAACGTTATAACGTAATAGTATATAACGTTATACGTTATACCGTAATACTATATAACGTTATACGTGATATGGTAATACTATACAACGTTATACGTTATAACGTAATACTATATAACGTTATACGTTATAACGTAATACTATATAACGTTATACGTTATAACGTAATACTACATAACGTTATACGTTATATGGTAATACTAAATAACGTTATACGTTATAACGTAATACTATATAACGTTATACGTTATAACGTAATACTATATAACGCTATACGTTATAACGTAATACTATATAACGTTATACGTTATATGGTAATACTATATAACGTTATACGTTATAACGTAATACTATATAACGTTATACGTTATAACGTAATACTATATAACGTTATACGTTATAACGTAATACTACATAACGTTATACGTTATATGGTAATACTAAATAACGTTATACGTTATAACGTAATACTATATAACGTTATACGTTATAACGTAATACTATATAACGTTATACGTTATAACGTAATACTATATAACGTTATACGTTATAACGTAATACTATATAACGTTATACGTTATAACGTAATACTACATAACGTTATACGTTATATGGTAATACTAAATAACGTTATACGTTATAACGTAATACTATATAACGTTATACGTTATAACGTAATATTATATAACGTTATACGTTATAACGTCATACTATATAACGTTATACGTTATAACGTAATACTATATAACGTTATACGTTACATGGTGATACTATATAACGTTATACGTTACATGGTGATACTATATAACGTTATACGTTACATGGTGATACTATATAACGTTATACGTTATAACGTAATACTATATAATGTTATACGTTATAACGTAATACTATATAATGTTATACGTTATAACGTAATACTATATAACGTTATACGTTATAACGTAATTCTATATAACGTTATACGTTATAACGTAATACTATATAACGTTATACGTTATAACGTAATACTATATAACGTTATACGTTATAACGTAATACTATATAACGTTATACGTTACATGGTGATACTATATAACGTTATACGTTACATGGTGATACTATATAACGTTATACGTTACATGGTGATACTATATAACGTTATACGTTATAACGTAATACTATATAATGTTATACGTTATAACGTAATACTATATAATGTTATACGTTATAACGTAATACTATATAACGTTATGCGTTATAACGTAATACTATATAACGTTATACGATATAACGTAATACTATATAACGTTATAACGTAATACTATATAACGTTATACGTTATATGGTAATAGTAAATAACGTTATACGTTATAACGTAATACTATATAACGTTATACGTTATAACGTAATACTATATAA
Source organism: Bombus flavifrons (assembly GCF_040668555.2). Taxonomy (NCBI): domain Eukaryota; kingdom Metazoa; phylum Arthropoda; class Insecta; order Hymenoptera; family Apidae; genus Bombus; species Bombus flavifrons. The sequence goes on from NW_027184979.1 coordinate 18,674, forward strand.
CGTTATACGTTATACGTTATAACGTAATACTATATAACGTTATTCGTTACATGGTGATACTATATAACGTTATAACGTAATAGTATATAACGTTATACGTTATACCGTAATACTATATAACGTTATACGTGATATGGTAATACTATATAACGTTATACGTTATAACGTAATACTATATAACGTTATACGTTATAACGTAATACTATATAACGTTATACGTTATAACGTAATACTATATAACGTTATACGTTATAACGTAATACTACATATCGTTATACGTTATATGGTAATACTAAATAACGTAATACGTTATAACGTAATACTATATAACGTTATACGTTATAACGTAATACTATATAACGTTATACGATATAACGTAATACTATATAACGTTATAACGTAATACTATATAACGTTATACGTTATATGGTAATAGTAAATAACGTTATACGTTATAACGTAATACTATATAACGTTATACGTTATAACGTAATACTATATAACGTTATACGTTATACGTTATAACGTAATACTATATAACGTTATTCGTTACATGGTGATACTATATAACGTTATAACGTAATAGTATATAACGTTATACGTTATACCGTAATACTATATAACGTTATACGTGATATGGTAATACTATACAACGTTATACGTTATAACGTAATACTATATAACGTTATACGTTATAACGTAATACTATATAACGTTATACGTTATAACGTAATACTACATAACGTTATACGTTATATGGTAATACTAAATAACGTTATACGTTATAACGTAATACTATATAACGTTATACGTTATAACGTAATACTATATAACGTTATACGTTATAACGTAATACTATATAACGCTATACGTTATAACGTAATACTATATAACGTTATACGTTATAACGTAATACTATATAACGTTATACGTTATAACGTAATACTATATAACGTTATACGTTATAACGTAATACTATATAACGTTATACGTTATAACGTAATACTACATAACGTTATACGTTATATGGTAATACTAAATAACGTTATACGTTATAACGTAATACTATATAACGTTATACGTTATAACGTAATATTATATAACGTTATACGTTATAACGTCATACTATATAACGTTATACGTTATAACGTAATACTATATAACGTTATACGTTACATGGTGATACTATATAACGTTATACGTTACATGGTGATACTATATAACGTTATACGTTACATGGTGATACTATATAACGTTATACGTTATAACGTAATACTATATAATGTTATACGTTATAACGTAATACTATATAATGTTATACGTTATAACGTAATACTATATAACGTTATACGTTATAACGTAATTCTATATAACGTTATACGTTATAACGTAATACTATATAACGTTATACGTTATAACGTAATACTATATAACGTTATACGTTATAACGTAATACTATATAACGTTATACGTTACATGGTGATACTATATAACGTTATACGTTACATGGTGATACTATATAACGTTATACGTTACATGGTGATACTATATAACGTTATACGTTATAACGTAATACTATATAATGTTATACGTTATAACGTAATACTATATAATGTTATACGTTATAACGTAATACTATATAACGTTATACGTTATAACGTAATACTATATAACGTTATACGATATAACGTAATACTATATAACGTTATAACGTAATACTATATAACGTTATACGTTATATGGTAATAGTAAATAACGTTATACGTTATAACGTAATACTATATAACGTTATACGTTATAACGTAATACTATATAACGTTATACGTTATACGTTATAACGTAATACTATATAACGTTATTCGTTACATGGTGATACTATATAACGTTATAACGTAATAGTATATAACGTTATACGTTATACCGTAATACTATATAACGTTATACGTGATATGGTAATACTATACAACGTTATACGTTATAACGTAATACTATATAACGTTATACGTTATAACGTAATACTATATAACGTTATACGTTATAACGTAATACTACATAACGTTATACGTTATATGGTAATACTAAATAACGTTATACGTTATAACGTAATACTATATAACGTTATACGTTATAACGTAATACTATATAACGCTATACGTTATAACGTAATACTATATAACGTTATACGTTATATGGTAATACTATATAACGTTATACGTTATAACGTAATACTATATAACGTTATACGTTATAACGTAATACTATATAACGTTATACGTTATAACGTAATACTACATAACGTTATACGTTATATGGTAATACTAAATAACGTTATACGTTATAACGTAATACTATATAACGTTATACGTTATAACGTAATACTATATAACGTTATACGTTATAACGTAATACTATATAACGTTATACGTTATAACGTAATACTATATAACGTTATACGTTATAACGTAATACTACATAACGTTATACGTTATAACGTCATACTATATAACGTTATACGTTATAACGTAATACTATATAACGTTATACGTTACATGGTGATACTATATAACGTTATACGTTACATGGTGATACTATATAACGTTATACGTTACATGGTGATACTATATAACGTTATACGTTATAACGTAATACTATATAATGTTATACGTTATAACGTAATACTATATAATGTTATACGTTATAACGTAATACTATATAACGTTATACGTTATAACGTAATTCTATATAACGTTATACGTTATAACGTAATACTATATAACGTTATACGTTATAACGTAATACTATATAACGTTATACGTTATAACGTAATACTATATAACGTTATACGATATAACGTAATACTATATAACGTTATACGTTATATGGTGATACTATATAACGTTATAACCTAATACTATATAACGTTATACGTTATATGGTAATACTATATAACGTTATACGTTATAACGTAATACTATATAACGTTATACGATATAACGTAATACTATATAACGTTATACGTTATAACGTAATACTATATAACGTTATACGTTATAACGTAATACTATATAACGTTGTACGTTACATGGTGATACTATATAACGTTATACGTTATAACGTAATACTATATAACGTTATACGTTACATGGTGATACTATATAACGTTATAACGTAATAGTATATAACGTTATACGTTATACCGTAATACTATATAACTTTATACGTGATATGGTAATACTATATAACGTTAAACGTTATAACGTAATACTATATAACGTTATACGTTATAACGTAATACTATATAACGTTATACGTTATAACGTAATACTATATAATGTTATACGTTATAACGTAATACTATATAACGTTATACGTTATAACGTCATACTATATAACGTTATACGTTATAACGTAATACTATATAACGTTATACGTTACATGGTGATACTATATAACGTTATACGTTACATGGTGATACTATATAACGTTATACGTTACATGGTGATACTATATAACGTTATACGTTATAACGTAATACTATATAACGTTATACGTTATAACGTAATACTATATAACGTTATACGTTATAACGTAATACTATATAACGTTATACGTTATAACGTAATACTATATAACGTTATACGTTATATGGTAATACTATATAACGTTATGCGTTATAACGTAATACTATATAACGTTATACGTTATAACGTAATACTATATAAAGTTATACGTTATAACGTAATACTACATAACGTTATACGTTATATGGTAATACTAAATAACGTTATACGTTATAACGTAATACTATATAACGTTATACGTTATAACGTAATACTATATAACGTTATACGTTATGACGTAATACTATATAACGTTATACGTTATAACGTAATACTATATAACGTTATACGTTATAACGTAATACTACATAACGTTATACGTTATATGGTAATACTAAATAACGTTATACGTTATAACGTAATACTATATAACGTTATACGTTATAACGTAATACTATATAACGTTATACGTTATAACGTCATACTATATAACGTTATACGTTATAACGTAATACTATATAACGTTATACGTTACATGGTGATACTATATAACGTTATACGTTACATGGTGATACTATATAACGTTATACGTTACATGGTGATACTATATAACGTTATACGTTATAACGTAATACTATATAATGTTATACGTTATAACGTAATACTATATAATGTTATACGCTATAACGTAATACTATATAACGTTATACGTTACATGGTGATACTATATAACGTTATACGTTATAACGTAATACTATATAACGTTATACGTTATAACGTAATACTATATAACGTTATACGTTATAACGTAATACTATATAACGTTATACGTTATAACGTAATACTATATAACGTTATACGTTATAACGTAATACTATATAACGTTATACGTTATAACGTAATACTATATAACGTTATACGTTATACGTTATAACGTAATACTATATAACGTTATTCGTTACATGGTGATACTATATAACGTTATAACGTAATAGTATATAACGTTATACGTTATACCGTAATACTATATAACGTTATACGTGATATGGTAATACTATATAACGTTATACGTTATAACGTAATACTATATAACGTTATACGTTATAACTTAATACTATATAACGTTATACGTTATAACGTAATACTATATAACGTTATACGTTATAACGTAATACTACATAACGTTATACGTTATATGGTAATACTAAATAACGTTATACGTTATAACGTAATACTATATAACGTTATACGTTATAACGTAATACTATATAACGTTATACGTTATAACGTAATACTATATAACGTTATAACGTAATACTATATAACGTTATACGTTATATGGTAATAGTAAATAACGTTATACGTTATAACGTAATACTATATAACGTTATACGTTATAACGTAATACTATATAACGTTATACGTTATACGTTATAACGTAATACTATATAACGTTATTCGTTACATGGTGATACTATATAACGTTATAACGTAATAGTATATGACGTTATACGTTATACCGTAATACTATATAACGTTATACGTGATATGGTAATACTATATAACGTTATACGTTATAACGTAATACTATATAACGTTATACGTTATAACGTAATACTATATAACGTTATACGTTATAACGTAATACTACATAACGTTATACGTTATATGGTAATACTAAATAACGTTATACGTCATAACGTAATACTATATAACGTTATACGTTATAACGTAATACTATATAACGCTATACGTTATAACGTAATACTATATAACGTTATACGTTATAACGTAATACTATATAACGTTATACGTTATAACGTAATACTATATAACGTTATACGTTATAACGTAATACTACATAACGTTATACGTTATATGGTAATACTAAATAACGTTATACGTTATAACGTAATACTATATAACGTTATACGTTATAACGTAATACTATATAACGTTATACGTTATAACGTAATACTATATAACGTTATACGTTATAACGTAATACTACATAACGTTATACGTTATATGGTAATACTAAATAACGTTATACGTTATAACGTAATACTATATAACGTTATACGTTATAACGTAATACTATATAACGTTATACGTTATAACGTCATACTATATAACGTTATACGTTATAACGTAATACTATATAACGTTATACGTTACATGGTGATACTATATAACGTTATACGTTACATGGTGATACTATATAACGTTATACGTTACATGGTGATACTATATAACGTTATACGTTATAACGTAATACTATATAATGTTATACGTTATAACGTAATACTATATAATGTTATACGTTATAACGTAATACTATATAACGTTGTACGTTACATGGTGATACTATATAACGTTATACGTTATAACGTAATACTATATAACGTTATACGTTACATGGTGATACTATATAACGTTATAACGTAATAGTATATAACGTTATACGTTATACCGTAATACTATATAACTTTATACGTGATATGGTAATACTATATAACGTTAAACGTTATAACGTAATACTATATAACGTTATACGTTATAACGTAATACTATATAACGTTATACGTTATAACGTAATACTATATAATGTTATACGTTATAACGTAATACTATATAACGTTATACGTTATAACGTCATACTATATAACGTTATACGTTATAACGTAATACTATATAACGTTATACGTTACATGGTGATACTATATAACGTTATACGTTACATGGTGATACTATATAACGTTATACGTTACATGGTGATACTATATAACGTTATACGTTATAACGTAATACTATATAACGTTATACGTTATAACGTAATACTATATAACGTTATACGTTATAACGTAATACTATATAATGTTATACGTTATAACGTAATACTACATAACGTTATACGTTATATGGTAATACTAAATAACGTTATACGTTATAACGTAATACTATATAACGTTATACGTTATAACGTAATACTATATAACGTTATACGTTATAACGTAATACTATATAACGTTATACGTTATATGGTAATACTATATAACGTTATAACGTAATAGTATATAACGTTATACGTTATACCGTAATACTATATAACTTTATACGTGATATGGTAATACTATATAACGTTAAACGTTATAACGTAATACTATATAACGTTATACGTTATAACGTAATACTATATAACGTTATACGTTATAACGTCATACTATATAACGTTATACGTTATAACGTAATACTATATAACGTTATACGTTACATGGTGATACTATATAACGTTATACGTTACATGGTGATACTATATAACGTTATACGTTACATGGTGATACTATATAACGTTATACGTTATAACGTAATACTATATAATGTTATACGTTATAACGTAATACTATATAATGTTATACGTTATAACGTAATACTATATAACGTTATACGTTATAACGTAATACTATATAACGTTATACGTTATAACGTAATACTATATAACGTTATACGTTATAACGTAATACTATATAACGTTATACGTTATAACGTAATACTATATAACGTTATACGATATAACGTAATACTATATAACGTTATACGTTATATGGTGATACTATATAACGTTATAACCTAATACTATATAACGTTATACGTTATATGGTAATACTATATAACGTTATACGTTATAACGTAATACTGTATAACGTTATACGATATAACGTAATACTATATAACGTTATACGTTATAACGTAATACTATATAACGTTGTACGTTACATGGTGATACTATATAACGTTATACGTTATAACGTAATACTATATAACGCTATACGTTATAACGTAATACTATATAACGTTATACGTTATATGGTAATACTATATAACGTTATACGTTATAACGTAATACTATATAACGTTATACGTTATAACGTAATACTATATAACGTTATACGTTATAACGTAATACTACATAACGTTATACGTTATATGGTAATACTAAATAACGTTATACGCTATAACGTAATACTATATAACGTTATACGTTATAACGTAATACTATATAACGTTATACGTTATAACGTCATACTATATAACGTTATACGTTATAACGTAATACTATATAACGTTATACGTTACATGGTGATACTATATAACGTTATACGTTACATGGTGATACTATATAACGTTATACGTTACATGGTGATACTATATAACGTTATACGTTATAACGTAATACTATATAATGTTATACGTTATAACGTAATACTATATAATGTTATACGTTATAACGTAATACTATATAACGTTATACGTTATAACGTAATACTATATAACGTTATACGATATAACGTAATACTATATAACGTTATACGTTATAACGTAATACTATATAACGTTATACGTTGTAACGTAATACTATATAACGTTGTACGTTACATGGTGATACTATATAACGTTATACGTTATAACGTAATACTATATAACGTTATACGTTACATGGTGATACTATATAACGTTATAACGTAATAGTATATAACGTTATACGTTATACCGTAATACTATCTAACTTTATACGTGATATGGTAATACTATATAACGTTAAACGTTATAACGTAATACTATATAACGTTATACGTTATAACGTAATACTACATAACGTTATACGTTATATGGTAATACTAAATAACGTTATACGTTATAACGTAATACTATATAACGTTATACGTTATAACGTAATACTATATAACGTTATACGTTATAACGTAATACTATATAACGTTATACGTTATATGGTAATACTATATAACGTTATACGTTATAACGTAATACTATATAACGTTATACGTTATAACGTAATACTATATAACGTTATACGTTATAACGTAATACTACATAACGTTATACGTTATATGGTAATACTAAATAACGTTATACGTTATAACGTAATACTATATAACGTTATACGTTATAACGTAATACTATATAACGTTATACGTTATGACGTAATACTATATAACGTTATACGTTATAACGTAATACTATATAACGTTATACGTTATAACGTAATACTACATAACGTTATACGTTATATGGTAATACTATATAACGTTATACGTTATAACGTAATACTATATAACGTTATACGTTATAACGTAATACTATATAACGTTATACGTTATAACGTAATACTACATAACGTTATACGTTATATGGTAATACTAAATAACGTTATACGTTATAACGTAATACTATATAACGTTATACGTTATAACGTAATACTATATAACGTTATACGTTATAACGTAATACTATATAATGTTATACGTTATAACGTAATACTACATAACGTTATACGTTATATGGTAATACTAAATAACGTTATACGTTATAACGTAATACTATATAACGTTATACGTTATAACGTAATACTATATAACGTTATACGTTATAACGTAATACTATATAACGTTATACGTTATATGGTAATACTATATAACGTTATACGTTATAACGTAATACTATATAACGTTATACGTTATAACGTAATACTATATAACGTTATACGTTATAACGTAATACTACATAACGTTATACGTTATATGGTAATACTAAATAACGTTATACGTTATAACGTAATACTATATAACGTTATACGTTATAACGTAATACTATATAACGTTATACGTTATAACGTAATACTATATAACGTTATACGTTATAACGTAATACTATATAACGTTATACGTTATAACGTAATACTATATAACGTTATACGTTATAACGTAATACTATATAACGTTATACGTTATACGTTATAACGTAATACTATATAACGTTATTCGTTACATGGTGATACTATATAACGTTATAACGTAATAGTATATAACGTTATACGTTATACCGTAATACTATATAACGTTATACGTGATATGGTAATACTATATAACGTTATACGTTATAACGTAATACTATATAACGTTATACGTTATAACGTAATACTATATAACGTTATACGTTATAACGTAATACTATATAACGTTATACGTTATAACGTAATACTACATAACGTTATACGTTATATGGTAATACTAAATAACGTTATACGTTATAACGTAATACTATATAACGTTATACGTTATAACGTAATACTATATAACGTTATACGTTATAACGTAATACTATATAACGTTATAACGTAATACTATATAACGTTATACGTTATAACGTAATACTATATAACGTTATACGTTATAACGTAATACTATATAACGTTATACGTTATACGTTATAACGTAATACTATATAACGTTATTCGTTACATGGTGATACTATATAACGTTATAACGTAATAGTATATAACGTTATACGTTATACCGTAATACTATATAACGTTATACGTGATATGGTAATACTATATAACGTTATACGTTATAACGTAATACTATATAACGTTATACGTTATAACGTAATACTATATAACGTTATACGTTATAACGTAATACTACATAACGTTATACGTTATATGGTAATACTAAATAACGTTATACGTTATAACGTAATACTATATAACGTTATACGTTATAACGTAATACTATATAACGCTATACGTTATAACGTAATACTATATAACGTTATACGTTATATGGTAATACTATATAACGTTATACGTTATAACGTAATACTATATAACGTTATACGTTATAACGTAATACTATATAACGTTATACGTTATAACGTAATACTACATAACGTTATACGTTATATGGTAATACTAAATAACGTTATACGTTATAACGTAATACTATATAACGTTATACGTTATAACGTAATACTATATAACGTTATACGTTATAACGTAATACTATATAACGTTATACGTTATAACGTAATACTATATAACGTTATACGTTATAACGTAATACTACATAACGTTATACGTTATATGGTAATACTAAATAACGTTATACGTTATAACGTAATACTATATAACGTTATACGTTATAACGTAATACTATATAACGTTATACGTTATAACGTCATACTATATAACGTTATACGTTATAACGTAATACTATATAACGTTATACGTTACATGGTGATACTATATAACGTTATACGTTACATGGTGATACTATATAACGTTATACGTTACATGGTGATACTATATAACGTTATACGTTATAACGTAATACTATATAATGTTATACGTTATAACGTAATACTATATAATGTTATACGTTATAACGTAATACTATATAACGTTATACGTTATAACGTAATACTATATAACGTTATACGTTATAACGTAATACTATATAACGTTATACGTTATAACGTAATACTATATAACGTTATACGTTATAACGTAATACTATATAATGTTATACGTTATAACGTAATACTACATAACGTTATACGTTATATGGTAATACTAAATAACGTTATACGTTATAACGTAATACTATATAACGTTATACGTTATAACGTAATACTATATAACGTTATACGTTATAACGTAATACTATATAACGTTATACGTTATATGGTAATACTATATAACGTTATACGTTATAACGTAATACTATATAACGTTATACGTTATAACGTAATACTATATAACGTTATACGTTATAACGTAATACTACATAACGTTATACGTTATATGGTAATACTAAATAACGTTATACGTTATAACGTAATACTATATAACGTTATACGTTATAACGTAATACTATATAACGTTATACGTTATGACGTAATACTATATAACGTTATACGTTATAACGTAATACTATATAACGTTATACGTTATAACGTAATACTACATAACGTTATACGTTATATGGTAATACTAAATAACGTTATACGCTATAACGTAATACTATATAACGTTATACGTTATAACGTAATACTATATAACGTTATACGTTATAACGTCATACTATATAACGTTATACGTTATAACGTAATACTATATAACGTTATACGTTACATGGTGATACTATATAACGTTATACGTTACATGGTGATACTATATAACGTTATACGTTACATGGTGATACTATATAACGTTATACGTTATAACGTAATACTATATAATGTTATACGTTATAACGTAATACTATATAATGTTATACGTTATAACGTAATACTATATAACGTTATACGTTATAACGTAATACTATATAACGTTATACGATATAACGTAATACTATATAACGTTATACGTTATAACGTAATACTATATAACGTTATACGTTGTAACGTAATACTATATAACGTTGTACGTTACATGGTGATACTATATAACGTTATACGTTATAACGTAATACTATATAACGTTATACGTTACATGGTGATACTATATAACGTTATAACGTAATAGTATATAACGTTATACGTTATACCGTAATACTATCTAACTTTATACGTGATATGGTAATACTATATAACGTTAAACGTTATAACGTAATACTATATAACGTTATACGTTATAACGTAATACTACATAACGTTATACGTTATATGGTAATACTAAATAACGTTATACGTTATAACGTAATACTATATAACGTTATACGTTATAACGTAATACTATATAACGTTATACGTTATAACGTAATACTATATAACGTTATACGTTATATGGTAATACTATATAACGTTATACGTTATAACGTAATACTATATAACGTTATACGTTATAACGTAATACTATATAACGTTATACGTTATAACGTAATACTACATAACGTTATACGTTATATGGTAATACTAAATAACGTTATACGTTATAACGTAATACTATATAACGTTATACGTTATAACGTAATACTATATAACGTTATACGTTATGACGTAATACTATATAACGTTATACGTTATAACGTAATACTATATAACGTTATACGTTATAACGTAATACTACATAACGTTATACGTTATATGGTAATACTAAATAACGTTATACGTTATAACGTAATACTATATAACGTTATACGTTATAACGTAATACTATATAACGTTATACGTTATAACGTCATACTATATAACGTTATACGTTATAACGTAATACTATATAACGTTATACGTTACATGGTGATACTATATAACGTTATACGTTACATGGTGATACTATATAACGTTATACGTTACATGGTGATACTATATAACGTTATACGTTATAACGTAATACTATATAATGTTATACGTTATAACGTAATACTATATAATGTTATACGTTATAACGTAATACTATATAACGTTATACGTTATAACGTAATACTATATAACGTTATACGTTATAACGTAATACTATATAACGTTATACGTTATAACGTAATACTATATAACGTTATACGTTATAACGTAATACTATATAACGTTATACGATATAACGTAATACTATATAACGTTATACGTTATATGGTGATACTATATAACGTTATAACCTAATACTATATAACGTTATACGTTATATGGTAATACTATATAACGTTATACGTTATAACGTAATACTATATAACGTTATACGATATAACGTAATACTATATAACGTTATACGTTATAACGTAATACTATATAACGTTATACGTTATAACGTAATACTATATAACGTTGTACGTTACATGGTGATACTATATAACGTTATACGTTATAACGTAATACTATATAACGTTATACGTTACATGGTGATACTATATAACGTTATAACGTAATAGTATATAACGTTATACGTTATACCGTAATACTATATAACTTTATACGTGATATGGTAATACTATATAACGTTAAACGTTATAACGTAATACTATATAACGTTATACGTTATAACGTAATACTATATAACGTTATACGTTATAACGTAATACTATATAATGTTATACGTTATAACGTAATACTATATAACGTTATACGTTATAACGTCATACTATATAACGTTATACGTTATAACGTAATACTATATAACGTTATACGTTACATGGTGATACTATATAACGTTATACGTTACATGGTGATACTATATAACGTTATACGTTACATGGTGATACTATATAACGTTATACGTTATAACGTAATACTATATAACGTTATACGTTATAACGTAATACTATATAACGTTATACGTTATAACGTAATACTATATAACGTTATACGTTATAACGTAATACTATATAATGTTATACGTTATAACGTAATACTATATAACGTTATACGTTATATGGTAATACTATATAACGTTATACGTTATAACGTAATACTATATAACGTTATACGTTATAACGTAATACTATATAACGTTATACGTTATAACGTAATACTACATAACGTTATACGTTATATGGTAATACTAAATAACGTTATACGTTATAACGTAATACTATATAACGTTATACGTTATAACGTAATACTATATAACGTTATACGTTATAACGTAATACTATATAACGTTATACGTTATATGGTAATACTATATAACGTTATACGTTATAACGTAATACTATATAACGTTATACGTTATAACGTAATACTATATAACGTTATACGTTATAACGTAATACTACTTAACGTTATACGTTATATGGTAATACTAAATAACGTTATACGTTATAACGTAATACTATATAACGTTATACGTTATAACGTAATACTATATAACGTTATACGTTATAACGTCATACTATATAACGTTATACGTTATAACGTAATACTGTATAACGTTATACGTTACATGGTGATACTATATAACGTTATACGTTACATGGTGATACTATATAACGTTATACGTTACATGGTGATACTATATAACGTTATACGTTATAACGTAATACTATATAATGTTATACGTTATAACGTAATACTATATAATGTTATACGTTATAGCGTAATACTATATAACGTTATACGTTATAACGTAATACTATATAACGTTATACGTTATAACGTAATACTATATAACGTTATACGTTATAACGTAATACTATATAACGTTATACGTTATAACGTAATACTATATAACGTTATACGTTATAACGTAATACTATATAACGTTATACGTTATAACGTAATACTACATAACGTTATACGTTATATGGTAATACTAAATAACGTTATACGTTATAACGTAATACTATATAACGTTATACGTTATAACGTAATACTATATAACGTTATACGTTATAACGTAATACTACATAACGTTATACGTTATATGGTAATACTAAATAACGTTATACGTTATAACGTAATACTATATAACGTTATACGTTATAACGTAATACTATATAACGTTATACGTTATAACGTAATACTATATAACGTTATACGTTATAACGTAATACTATATAACGTTATACGTTATAACGTAATACTACATAACGTTATACGTTATATGGTAATACTAAATAACGTTATACGTTATAACGTAATACTATATAACGTTATACGTTATAACGTAATACTATATAACGTTATACGTTATAACGTAATACTATATAACGTTATACGTTATATGGTAATACTATATAACGTTATACGTTATAACGTAATACTATATAACGTTATACGTTATAACGTAATACTATATAACGTTATACGTTATAACGTAATACTACATAACGTTATACGTTATATGGTAATACTAAATAACGTTATACGTTATAACGTAATACTATATAACGTTATACGTTATAACGTAATACTATATAACGTTATACGTTATAACGTAATACTATATAACGTTGTACGTTACATGGTGATACTATATAACGTTATACGTTATAACGTAATACTATATAACGTTATACGTTACATGGTGATACTATATAACGTTATAACGTAATAGTATATAACGTTATACGTTATACCGTAATACTATATAACTTTATACGTGATATGGTAATACTATATAACGTTAAACGTTATAACGTAATACTATATAACGTTATACGTTATAACGTAATACTATATAACGTTATACGTTATAACGTAATACTATATAATGTTATACGTTATAACGTAATACTATATAACGTTATACGTTATAACGTCATACTATATAACGTTATACGTTATAACGTAATACTATATAACGTTATACGTTACATGGTGATACTATATAACGTTATACGTTACATGGTGATACTATATAACGTTATACGTTACATGGTGATACTATATAACGTTATACGTTATAACGTAATACTATATAACGTTATACGTTATAACGTAATACTATATAACGTTATACGTTATAACGTAATACTATATAACGTTATACGTTATAACGTAATACTATATAATGTTATACGTTATAACGTAATACTATATAACGTTATACGTTATATGGTAATACTATATAACGTTATACGTTATAACGTAATACTATATAACGTTATACGTTATAACGTAATACTATATAACGTTATACGTTATAACGTAATACTACATAACGTTATACGTTATATGGTAATACTAAATAACGTTATACGTTATAACGTAATACTATATAACGTTATACGTTATAACGTAATACTATATAACGTTATACGTTATAACGTAATACTATATAACGTTATACGTTATATGGTAATACTATATAACGTTATACGTTATAACGTAATACTATATAACGTTATACGTTATAACGTAATACTATATAACGTTATACGTTATAACGTAATACTACATAACGTTATACGTTATATGGTAATACTAAATAACGTTATACGTTATAACGTAATACTATATAACGTTATACGTTATAACGTAATACTATATAACGTTATACGTTATAACGTCATACTATATAACGTTATACGTTATAACGTAATACTGTATAACGTTATACGTTACATGGTGATACTATATAACGTTATACGTTACATGGTGATACTATATAACGTTATACGTTACATGGTGATACTATATAACGTTATACGTTATAACGTAATACTATATAATGTTATACGTTATAACGTAATACTATATAATGTTATACGTTATAACGTAATACTATATAACGTTATACGTTATAACGTAATACTATATAACGTTATACGTTATAACGTAATACTATATAACGTTATACGTTATAACGTAATACTATATAACGTTATACGTTATAACGTAATACTATATCACGTTATACGATATAACGTAATACTATATAACGTTATACGTTATATGGTGATACTATATAACGTTATAACCTAATACTATATAACGTTATACGTTATATGGTAATACTATATAACGTTATACGTTATAACGTAATACTATATAACGTTATACGATATAACGTAATACTATATAACGTTATACGTTATAACGTAATACTATATAACGTTATACGTTATAACGTAATACTATATAACGTTGTACGTTACATGGTGATACTATATAACGTTATACGTTATAACGTAATACTATATAACGTTATACGTTACATGGTGATACTATATAACGTTATAACGTAATAGTATATAACGTTATACGTTATACCGTAATACTATATAACTTTATACGGGATATGGTAATACTATATAACGTTAAACGTTATAACGTAATACTATATAACGTTATACGTTATAACGTAATACTATATAACGTTATACGTTATAACGTAATACTATATAATGTTATACGTTATAACGTAATACTATATAACGTTATACGTTATAACGTCATACTATATAACGTTATACGTTATAACGTAATACTATATAACGTTATACGTTACATGGTGATACTATATAACGTTATACGTTACATGGTGATACTATATAACGTTATACGTTACATGGTGATACTATATAACGTTATACGTTATAACGTAATACTATATAACGTTATACGTTATAACGTAATACTATATAACGTTATACGTTATAACGTAATACTAAATAACGTTATACGTTATAACGTAATACTATATAACGTTATACGTTATAACGTAATACTATATAACGTTATACGTTATGACGTAATACTATATAACGTTATACGTTATAACGTAATACTATATAACGTTATACGTTATAACGTAATACTACATAACGTTATACGTTATATGGTAATACTAAATAACGTTATACGTTATAACGTAATACTATATAACGTTATACGTTATAACGTAATACTATATAACGTTATACGTTATAACGTAATACTATATAACGTTATAACGTAATACTATATAACGTTATACGTTATATGGTAATAGTAAATAACGTTATACGTTATAACGTAATACTATATAACGTTATACGTTATAACGTAATACTATATAACGTTATACGTTATAACGTAATACTATATAACGTTATTCGTTACATGGTGATACTATATAACGTTATAACGTAATAGTATATAACGTTATACGTTATACCGTAATACTATATAACGTTATACGTGATATGGTAATACTATATAACGTTATACGTTATAACGTAATACTATATAACGTTATACGTTATAACGTAATACTATATGACGTTATACGTTATAACGTAATACTATATAACGTTATACGTTATAACGTCATACTATATAACGTTATACGTTATAACGTAATACTATATAACGTTATACGTTACATGGTGATACTATATAACGTTATAACGTAATAGTATATAACGTTATACGTTATACCGTAATACTATATAACTTTATACGTGATATGGTAATACTATATAACGTTAAACGTTATAACGTAATACTATATAACGTTATACGTTATAACGTAATACTATATAACGTTATACGTTATAACGTAATACTATATAATGTTATACGTTATAACGTAATACTATATAACGTTATACGTTATAACGTCATACTATATAACGTTATACGTTATAACGTAATACTATATAACGTTATACGTTACATGGTGATACTATATAACGTTATACGTTACATGGTGATACTAAATAACGTTATACGTTATAACGTAATACTATATAACGTTATACGTTATAACGTAATACTATATAACGTTATACGTTATAACGTCATACTATATAACGTTATACGTTATAACGTAATACTGTATAACGTTATACGTTACATGGTGATACTATATAACGTTATACGTTACATGGTGATACTATATAACGTTATACGTTACATGGTGATACTATATAACGTTATACGTTACATGGTGATACTATATAACGTTATACGTTATAACGTAATACTATATAATGTTATACGTTATAACGTAATACTATATAATGTTATACGTTATAGCGTAATACTATATAACGTTATACGTTATAACGTAATACTATATAACGTTATACGTTATAACGTAATACTATATAACGTTATACGTTATAACGTAATACTATATAACGTTATACGTTATAACGTAATACTATATAACGTTATACGTTATAACGTAATACTATATAACGTTATACGTTATAACGTAATACTACATAACGTTATACGTTATATGGTAATACTAAATAACGTTATACGTTATAACGTAATACTATATAACGTTATACGTTATAACGTAATACTATATAACGTTATACGTTATAACGTAATACTACATAACGTTATACGTTATATGGTAATACTAAATAACGTTATACGTTATAACGTAATACTATATAACGTTATACGTTATAACGTAATACTATATAACGTTATACGTTATAACGTAATACTATATAACGTTATACGTTATAACGTAATACTATATAACGTTATACGTTATAACGTAATACTACATAACGTTATACGTTATATGGTAATACTAAATAACGTTATACGTTATAACGTAATACTATATAACGTTATACGTTATAACGTAATACTATATAACGTTATACGTTATAACGTAATACTATATAACGTTATACGTTATATGGTAATACTATATAACGTTATACGTTATAACGTAATACTATATAACGTTATACGTTATAACGTAATACTATATAACGTTATACGTTATAACGTAATACTACATAACGTTATACGTTATATGGTAATACTAAATAACGTTATACGTTATAACGTAATACTATATAACGTTATACGTTATAACGTAATACTATATAACGTTATACGTTATAACGTAATACTATATAACGTTGTACGTTACATGGTGATACTATATAACGTTATACGTTATAACGTAATACTATATAACGTTATACGTTACATGGTGATACTATATAACGTTATAACGTAATAGTATATAACGTTATACGTTATACCGTAATACTATATAACTTTATACGTGATATGGTAATACTATATAACGTTAAACGTTATAACGTAATACTATATAACGTTATACGTTATAACGTAATACTATATAACGTTATACGTTATAACGTAATACTATATAATGTTATACGTTATAACGTAATACTATATAACGTTATACGTTATAACGTCATACTATATAACGTTATACGTTATAACGTAATACTATATAACGTTATACGTTACATGGTGATACTATATAACGTTATACGTTACATGGTGATACTATATAACGTTATACGTTACATGGTGATACTATATAACGTTATACGTTATAACGTAATACTATATAACGTTATACGTTATAACGTAATACTATATAACGTTATACGTTATAACGTAATACTATATAACGTTATACGTTATAACGTAATACTATATAATGTTATACGTTATAACGTAATACTATATAACGTTATACGTTATATGGTAATACTATATAACGTTATACGTTATAACGTAATACTATATAACGTTATACGTTATAACGTAATACTATATAACGTTATACGTTATAACGTAATACTACATAACGTTATACGTTATATGGTAATACTAAATAACGTTATACGTTATAACGTAATACTATATAACGTTATACGTTATAACGTAATACTATATAACGTTATACGTTATAACGTAATACTATATAACGTTATACGTTATATGGTAATACTATATAACGTTATACGTTATAACGTAATACTATATAACGTTATACGTTATAACGTAATACTATATAACGTTATACGTTATAACGTAATACTACATAACGTTATACGTTATATGGTAATACTAAATAACGTTATACGTTATAACGTAATACTATATAACGTTATACGTTATAACGTAATACTATATAACGTTATACGTTATAACGTCATACTATATAACGTTATACGTTATAACGTAATACTGTATAACGTTATACGTTACATGGTGATACTATATAACGTTATACGTTACATGGTGATACTATATAACGTTATACGTTACATGGTGATACTATATAACGTTATACGTTATAACGTAATACTATATAATGTTATACGTTATAACGTAATACTATATAATGTTATACGTTATAACGTAATACTATATAACGTTATACGTTATAACGTAATACTATATAACGTTATACGTTATAACGTAATACTATATAACGTTATACGTTATAACGTAATACTATATAACGTTATACGTTATAACGTAATACTATATCACGTTATACGATATAACGTAATACTATATAACGTTATACGTTATATGGTGATACTATATAACGTTATAACCTAATACTATATAACGTTATACGTTATATGGTAATACTATATAACGTTATACGTTATAACGTAATACTATATAACGTTATACGATATAACGTAATACTATATAACGTTATACGTTATAACGTAATACTATATAACGTTATACGTTATAACGTAATACTATATAACGTTGTACGTTACATGGTGATACTATATAACGTTATACGTTATAACGTAATACTATATAACGTTATACGTTACATGGTGATACTATATAACGTTATAACGTAATAGTATATAACGTTATACGTTATACCGTAATACTATATAACTTTATACGGGATATGGTAATACTATATAACGTTAAACGTTATAACGTAATACTATATAACGTTATACGTTATAACGTAATACTATATAACGTTATACGTTATAACGTAATACTATATAATGTTATACGTTATAACGTAATACTATATAACGTTATACGTTATAACGTCATACTATATAACGTTATACGTTATAACGTAATACTATATAACGTTATACGTTACATGGTGATACTATATAACGTTATACGTTACATGGTGATACTATATAACGTTATACGTTACATGGTGATACTATATAACGTTATACGTTATAACGTAATACTATATAACGTTATACGTTATAACGTAATACTATATAACGTTATACGTTATAACGTAATACTAAATAACGTTATACGTTATAACGTAATACTATATAACGTTATACGTTATAACGTAATACTATATAACGTTATACGTTATGACGTAATACTATATAACGTTATACGTTATAACGTAATACTATATAACGTTATACGTTATAACGTAATACTACATAACGTTATACGTTATATGGTAATACTAAATAACGTTATACGTTATAACGTAATACTATATAACGTTATACGTTATAACGTAATACTATATAACGTTATACGTTATAACGTAATACTATATAACGTTATAACGTAATACTATATAACGTTATACGTTATATGGTAATAGTAAATAACGTTATACGTTATAACGTAATACTATATAACGTTATACGTTATAACGTAATACTATATAACGTTATACGTTATAACGTAATACTATATAACGTTATTCGTTACATGGTGATACTATATAACGTTATAACGTAATAGTATATAACGTTATACGTTATACCGTAATACTATATAACGTTATACGTGATATGGTAATACTATATAACGTTATACGTTATAACGTAATACTATATAACGTTATACGTTATAACGTAATACTATATGACGTTATACGTTATAACGTAATACTATATAACGTTATACGTTATAACGTCATACTATATAACGTTATACGTTATAACGTAATACTATATAACGTTATACGTTACATGGTGATACTATATAACGTTATAACGTAATAGTATATAACGTTATACGTTATACCGTAATACTATATAACTTTATACGTGATATGGTAATACTATATAACGTTAAACGTTATAACGTAATACTATATAACGTTATACGTTATAACGTAATACTATATAACGTTATACGTTATAACGTAATACTATATAATGTTATACGTTATAACGTAATACTATATAACGTTATACGTTATAACGTCATACTATATAACGTTATACGTTATAACGTAATACTATATAACGTTATACGTTACATGGTGATACTATATAACGTTATACGTTACATGGTGATACTAAATAACGTTATACGTTATAACGTAATACTATATAACGTTATACGTTATAACGTAATACTATATAACGTTATACGTTATAACGTCATACTATATAACGTTATACGTTATAACGTAATACTGTATAACGTTATACGTTACATGGTGATACTATATAACGTTATACGTTACATGGTGATACTATATAACGTTATACGTTACATGGTGATACTATATAACGTTATACGTTACATGGTGATACTATATAACGTTATACGTTATAACGTAATACTATATAATGTTATACGTTATAACGTAATACTATATAATGTTATACGTTATAGCGTAATACTATATAACGTTATACGTTATAACGTAATACTATATAACGTTATACGTTATAACGTAATACTATATAACGTTATACGTTATAACGTAATACTATATAACGTTATACGTTATAACGTAATACTATATAACGTTATACGTTATAACGTAATACTATATAACGTTATACGTTATAACGTAATACTACATAACGTTATACGTTATATGGTAATACTAAATAACGTTATACGTTATAACGTAATACTATATAACGTTATACGTTATAACGTAATACTATATAACGTTATACGTTATAACGTAATACTACATAACGTTATACGTTATATGGTAATACTAAATAACGTTATACGTTATAACGTAATACTATATAACGTTATACGTTATAACGTAATACTATATAACGTTATACGTTATAACGTAATACTATATAACGTTATACGTTATAACGTAATACTATATAACGTTATACGTTATAACGTAATACTACATAACGTTATACGTTATATGGTAATACTAAATAACGTTATACGTTATAACGTAATACTATATAACGTTATACGTTATAACGTAATACTATATAACGTTATACGTTATAACGTAATACTATATAACGTTATACGTTATATGGTAATACTATATAACGTTATACGTTATAACGTAATACTATATAACGTTATACGTTATAACGTAATACTATATAACGTTATACGTTATAACGTAATACTACATAACGTTATACGTTATATGGTAATACTAAATAACGTTATACGTTATAACGTAATACTATATAACGTTATACGTTATAACGTAATACTATATAACGTTATACGTTATAACGTAATACTATATAACGTTGTACGTTACATGGTGATACTATATAACGTTATACGTTATAACGTAATACTATATAACGTTATACGTTACATGGTGATACTATATAACGTTATAACGTAATAGTATATAACGTTATACGTTATACCGTAATACTATATAACTTTATACGTGATATGGTAATACTATATAACGTTAAACGTTATAACGTAATACTATATAACGTTATACGTTATAACGTAATACTATATAACGTTATACGTTATA
The DNA here is from genome assembly GCF_040668555.2 of Bombus flavifrons. Taxonomy (NCBI): domain Eukaryota; kingdom Metazoa; phylum Arthropoda; class Insecta; order Hymenoptera; family Apidae; genus Bombus; species Bombus flavifrons. Next base: position 42,956 of record NW_027184979.1, read on the forward strand.
ACGTAATACTATATAATGTTATACGTTATAACGTAATACTATATAACGTTATACGTTATAACGTCATACTATATAACGTTATACGTTATAACGTAATACTATATAACGTTATACGTTACATGGTGATACTATATAACGTTATACGTTACATGGTGATACTATATAACGTTATACGTTACATGGTGATACTATATAACGTTATACGTTATAACGTAATACTATATAACGTTATACGTTATAACGTAATACTATATAACGTTATACGTTATAACGTAATACTATATAACGTTATACGTTATAACGTAATACTATATAATGTTATACGTTATAACGTAATACTATATAACGTTATACGTTATATGGTAATACTATATAACGTTATACGTTATAACGTAATACTATATAACGTTATACGTTATAACGTAATACTATATAACGTTATACGTTATAACGTAATACTACATAACGTTATACGTTATATGGTAATACTAAATAACGTTATACGTTATAACGTAATACTATATAACGTTATACGTTATAACGTAATACTATATAACGTTATACGTTATAACGTAATACTATATAACGTTATACGTTATATGGTAATACTATATAACGTTATACGTTATAACGTAATACTATATAACGTTATACGTTATAACGTAATACTATATAACGTTATACGTTATAACGTAATACTATATAACGTTATACGTTATAACGTAATACTATATAACGTTATACGTTATAACGTAATACTATATAACGTTATACGTTATAACGTAATACTATATCACGTTATACGATATAACGTAATACTATATAACGTTATACGTTATATGGTGATACTATATAACGTTATAACCTAATACTATATAACGTTATACGTTATATGGTAATACTATATAACGTTATACGTTATAACGTAATACTATATAACGTTATACGATATAACGTAATACTATATAACGTTATACGTTATAACGTAATACTATATAACGTTATACGTTATAACGTAATACTATATAACGTTGTACGTTACATGGTGATACTATATAACGTTATACGTTATAACGTAATACTATATAACGTTATACGTTACATGGTGATACTATATAACGTTATAACGTAATAGTATATAACGTTATACGTTATACCGTAATACTATATAACTTTATACGGGATATGGTAATACTATATAACGTTAAACGTTATAACGTAATACTATATAACGTTATACGTTATAACGTAATACTATATAACGTTATACGTTATAACGTAATACTATATAATGTTATACGTTATAACGTAATACTATATAACGTTATACGTTATAACGTCATACTATATAACGTTATACGTTATAACGTAATACTATATAACGTTATACGTTACATGGTGATACTATATAACGTTATACGTTACATGGTGATACTATATAACGTTATACGTTACATGGTGATACTATATAACGTTATACGTTATAACGTAATACTATATAACGTTATACGTTATAACGTAATACTATATAACGTTATACGTTATAACGTAATACTAAATAACGTTATACGTTATAACGTAATACTATATAACGTTATACGTTATAACGTAATACTATATAACGTTATACGTTATGACGTAATACTATATAACGTTATACGTTATAACGTAATACTATATAACGTTATACGTTATAACGTAATACTACATAACGTTATACGTTATATGGTAATACTAAATAACGTTATACGTTATAACGTAATACTATATAACGTTATACGTTATAACGTAATACTATATAACGTTATACGTTATAACGTAATACTATATAACGTTATAACGTAATACTATATAACGTTATACGTTATATGGTAATAGTAAATAACGTTATACGTTATAACGTAATACTATATAACGTTATACGTTATAACGTAATACTATATAACGTTATACGTTATAACGTAATACTATATAACGTTATTCGTTACATGGTGATACTATATAACGTTATAACGTAATAGTATATAACGTTATACGTTATACCGTAATACTATATAACGTTATACGTGATATGGTAATACTATATAACGTTATACGTTATAACGTAATACTATATAACGTTATACGTTATAACGTAATACTATATGACGTTATACGTTATAACGTAATACTATATAACGTTATACGTTATAACGTCATACTATATAACGTTATACGTTATAACGTAATACTATATAACGTTATACGTTACATGGTGATACTATATAACGTTATAACGTAATAGTATATAACGTTATACGTTATACCGTAATACTATATAACTTTATACGTGATATGGTAATACTATATAACGTTAAACGTTATAACGTAATACTATATAACGTTATACGTTATAACGTAATACTATATAACGTTATACGTTATAACGTAATACTATATAATGTTATACGTTATAACGTAATACTATATAACGTTATACGTTATAACGTCATACTATATAACGTTATACGTTACATGGTGATACTATATAACGTTATACGTTACATGGTGATACTATATAACGTTATACGTTACATGGTGATACTATATAACGTTATACGTTATAACGTAATACTATATAACGTTATACGTTATAACGTAATACTATATAACGTTATACGTTATAACGTAATACTTTATAACGTTATACGTTATAACGTAATACTATATAATGTTATACGTTATAACGTAATACTATATAACGTTATACGTTATATGGTAATACTATATAACGTTATACGTTATAACGTAATACTATATAACGTTATACGTTATAACGTAATACTATATAACGTTATACGTTATATGGTAATACTATATAACGTTATTCGTTATATGGTAATACTATATAACGTTATACGTTATATGGTAATACTAAATAACGTTATACGTTATAACGTAATACTATATAACGTTATACGTTATAACGTAATACTATATAACGTTATACGTTATATGGTAATACTATATAACGTTATACGTTATATGGTAATACTATATAACGTTATACGTTATATGGTAATACTATATAACGTTATACGTTATATGGTAATACTATATAACGTTATACGTTATATGGTAATACTATATAACGTTATACGTTATATGGTAATACTATATAACGTTATACGTTATATGGTAATACTATATAACGTTATACGTTATAACGTAATACTATATAACGTTATACGTTATAACGTAATACTACATAACGTTATACGTTATATGGTAATACTAAATAACGTTATACGTTATAACGTAATACTATATAACGTTATACGTTATAACGTAATACTATATAACGTTATACGTTATAACGTCATACTATATAACGTTATACGTTATAACGTAATACTGTATAACGTTATACGTTACATGGTGATACTATATAACGTTATACGTTACATGGTGATACTATATAACGTTATACGTTACATGGTGATACTATATAACGTTATACGTTATAACGTAATACTATATAATGTTATACGTTATAACGTAATACTATATAATGTTATACGTTATAACGTAATACTATATAACGTTATACGTTATAACGTAATACTATATAACGTTATACGTTATAACGTAATACTATATAACGTTATACGTTATAACGTAATACTATATAACGTTATACGTTATAACGTAATACTATATCACGTTATACGATATAACGTAATACTATATAACGTTATACGTTATATGGTGATACTATATAACGTTATAACCTAATACTATATAACGTTATACGTTATATGGTAATACTATATAACGTTATACGTTATAACGTAATACTATATAACGTTATACGATATAACGTAATACTATATAACGTTATACGTTATAACGTAATACTATATAACGTTATACGTTATAACGTAATACTATATAACGTTGTACGTTACATGGTGATACTATATAACGTTATACGTTATAACGTAATACTATATAACGTTATACGTTACATGGTGATACTATATAACGTTATAACGTAATAGTATATAACGTTATACGTTATACCGTAATACTATATAACTTTATACGGGATATGGTAATACTATATAACGTTAAACGTTATAACGTAATACTATATAACGTTATACGTTATAACGTAATACTATATAACGTTATACGTTATAACGTAATACTATATAATGTTATACGTTATAACGTAATACTATATAACGTTATACGTTATAACGTCATACTATATAACGTTATACGTTATAACGTAATACTATATAACGTTATACGTTACATGGTGATACTATATAACGTTATACGTTACATGGTGATACTATATAACGTTATACGTTACATGGTGATACTATATAACGTTATACGTTATAACGTAATACTATATAACGTTATACGTTATAACGTAATACTATATAACGTTATACGTTATAACGTAATACTAAATAACGTTATACGTTATAACGTAATACTATATAACGTTATACGTTATAACGTAATACTATATAACGTTATACGTTATGACGTAATACTATATAACGTTATACGTTATAACGTAATACTATATAACGTTATACGTTATAACGTAATACTACATAACGTTATACGTTATATGGTAATACTAAATAACGTTATACGTTATAACGTAATACTATATAACGTTATACGTTATAACGTAATACTATATAACGTTATACGTTATAACGTAATACTATATAACGTTATAACGTAATACTATATAACGTTATACGTTATATGGTAATAGTAAATAACGTTATACGTTATAACGTAATACTATATAACGTTATACGTTATAACGTAATACTATATAACGTTATACGTTATAACGTAATACTATATAACGTTATTCGTTACATGGTGATACTATATAACGTTATAACGTAATAGTATATAACGTTATACGTTATACCGTAATACTATATAACGTTATACGTGATATGGTAATACTATATAACGTTATACGTTATAACGTAATACTATATAACGTTATACGTTATAACGTAATACTATATGACGTTATACGTTATAACGTAATACTATATAACGTTATACGTTATAACGTCATACTATATAACGTTATACGTTATAACGTAATACTATATAACGTTATACGTTACATGGTGATACTATATAACGTTATAACGTAATAGTATATAACGTTATACGTTATACCGTAATACTATATAACTTTATACGTGATATGGTAATACTATATAACGTTAAACGTTATAACGTAATACTATATAACGTTATACGTTATAACGTAATACTATATAACGTTATACGTTATAACGTAATACTACATAACGTTATACGTTATATGGTAATACTAAATAACGTTATACGTTATAACGTAATACTATATAACGTTATACGTTATAACGTAATACTATATAACGTTATACGTTATAACGTAATACTATATAACGTTATACGTTATAACGTAATACTATATAACGTTATACGTTATAACGTAATACTATATCACGTTATACGATATAACGTAATACTATATAACGTTATACGTTATAACGTCATACTATATAACGTTATACGTTATAACGTAATACTGTATAACGTTATACGTTACATGGTGATACTATATAACGTTATACGTTACATGGTGATACTATATAACGTTATACGTTACATGGTGATACTATATAACGTTATACGTTATAACGTAATACTATATAATGTTATACGTTATAACGTAATACTATATAATGTTATACGTTATAACGTAATACTATATAACGTTATACGTTATAACGTAATACTATATAACGTTATACGTTATAACGTAATACTATATAACGTTATACGTTATAACGTAATACTATATAACGTTATACGTTATAACGTAATACTATATCACGTTATACGATATAACGTAATACTATATAACGTTATACGTTATATGGTGATACTATATAACGTTATAACCTAATACTATATAACGTTATACGTTATATGGTAATACTATATAACGTTATACGTTATAACGTAATACTATATAACGTTATACGATATAACGTAATACTATATAACGTTATACGTTATAACGTAATACTATATAACGTTATACGTTATAACGTAATACTATATAACGTTGTACGTTACATGGTGATACTATATAACGTTATACGTTATAACGTAATACTATATAACGTTATACGTTACATGGTGATACTATATAACGTTATAACGTAATAGTATATAACGTTATACGTTATACCGTAATACTATATAACTTTATACGGGATATGGTAATACTATATAACGTTAAACGTTATAACGTAATACTATATAACGTTATACGTTATAACGTAATACTATATAACGTTATACGTTATAACGTAATACTATATAATGTTATACGTTATAACGTAATACTATATAACGTTATACGTTATAACGTCATACTATATAACGTTATACGTTATAACGTAATACTATATAACGTTATACGTTACATGGTGATACTATATAACGTTATACGTTACATGGTGATACTATATAACGTTATACGTTACATGGTGATACTATATAACGTTATACGTTATAACGTAATACTATATAACGTTATACGTTATAACGTAATACTATATAACGTTATACGTTATAACGTAATACTAAATAACGTTATACGTTATAACGTAATACTATATAACGTTATACGTTATAACGTAATACTATATAACGTTATACGTTATGACGTAATACTATATAACGTTATACGTTATAACGTAATACTATATAACGTTATACGTTATAACGTAATACTACATAACGTTATACGTTATATGGTAATACTAAATAACGTTATACGTTATAACGTAATACTATATAACGTTATACGTTATAACGTAATACTATATAACGTTATACGTTATAACGTAATACTATATAACGTTATAACGTAATACTATATAACGTTATACGTTATATGGTAATAGTAAATAACGTTATACGTTATAACGTAATACTATATAACGTTATACGTTATAACGTAATACTATATAACGTTATACGTTATAACGTAATACTATATAACGTTATTCGTTACATG
>NW_027184980.1:0-49798 GCF_040668555.2 Bombus flavifrons
AGTATATAACGTTATACGTTATACCGTAATACTATATAACTTTATACGTGATATTCTAATACTATATAACGTTAACGTTATAACGTATACTATATAACGTTATACGTTATAACGTAATACTATATAACGTTATACGTTATAACGTAATACTATATAACGTTATACGTTATATGGTAATACTATATAACGTTATACGTTATATGGTATATACTATATAACGTTATACGTTATATGGTAATACTATATAACGTTATACGTTATAACGTCATACTATATAACGTTATACGTTATAACGTAATACTATATAACGTTATACGTTACATGGTGATACTATATAACGTATACGTTACATGGTGATACTATATAACGTTATACGTTATATGGTGATACTATATAACGTTTATACGTTATAAGTAATACTATATAACGTTATACGTTATAACGTAATACTATATAACGTTATACGTTATATGGTAATACTATATAACGTTATACGTTATAACGTAATACTATATAACGTTATACGTTATATGGTAATACTTATATAACGTTATACATTATATGGTAATACTATAACGTTATACGTTATATGGTAATACTATATAACGTTTATACGTTATATGGTAATACTAAATAACGTATACGTTACTACGTATACTATACGGTTATACTATATAACGTTATACGTTATATCGGTAAATACTATATAACGATTATACGATATAACGTAATACTATATAACGTTATACGTTATATGGTGATACTATATAACGTTATAACCGTAATACTATATGACATTATACGATATAACGTAATACTATATAACGTTATACGTTATATGGTGACTACTATATAACGTTTATAACTAATACTATATAACGTTATACGTTATAAGGTAATACTATATAACGTTATACGTTATAACGTAACACTATATAACGTTATACGATATAACGTAATACTATATAACGTTATACGTTATAACGTAATACTATATAACGTTATACGTTATAACGTAATACTATATAACGTTGTACGTTACATGGTGATACTATATAACGTTAAACGTTATACGTAATACTATATAACGTTATACGTTACATGGCTGATACTATATAACGTTATACGTAATAGTATATAACGTTATACGTTATACCGTAATACTATAACTTTATACGTGATATTCTAATACTATATAACGTTAAACGTTATAATGTAATACTATATAACGTTATACGTTATAACGTAATACTATATAACGTTATACGTTATAACGTAATACTATATAACGTTATACGTTATAACGTAATACTATATAACGTTATACGTTATAACGTCATACTATATAACGTTATACGTTATAACGTAATACTATATAACATTATACGTTATATGGTAATACTATATAACGTTATACATTATATGGTAATACTATATAACGTTATACGTTATATGGTAATACTATATAACGTTATACATTATATGGTAATACTATATAACGTTATACGTTATATGGTAATACTATATAACGTTATACGTTATATGGTAATACTATATAACGTTATACGTTATAACGTAATACTATATAACGTTATACGTTATAACGTAATACTATATAACGTTATACGTTATAACGTAATACTATATAACGTTATACGTTATATGGTAATACTATATAACGTTATACGTTATATGGTAATACTATATAACGTTATACGTTATAACGTAATACTATATAACTTTATACGTTATAACGTAATACTATATAACGTTATACGTTATATGGTAATACTATATAACGTTATACGTTATACCGTAATACTATATAACGTTATACGTGATATGGTAATACTATATAACGTTATACGTTATAACGTAATACTATATAACGTTATACGTTATAACGTAATACCATATAATGTTATACGTTATAACGTAATATTATATAACGTTATACGTTATAACGTAATACTATATAACGTTATAACGTAATACTATATAACGTTATCCGTTATAACGTAATACTATGTAACGTTATCCGTTATAGCGTAATACTATGTAACGTTATACGTTATAACGTAATACCATATAATGTTATACGTTATAACGTAATACTATATAACGCTATACGTTATAACGTAATACTATATAACGTTATACGTTATAACGTAATACTACATAACGTTATACGTTATATGGTAATACTAAATAACGTTATACGTTATAACGTAATACTATATAACGTTATACGTTATAACGTAATACTATATAACGTTATACGTTATATGGTAATACTATATAACGTTATACATTATATGGTAATACTATATAACGTTATACGTTACATGGTGATACTATATAACGTTATACGTTATATGGTGATACATATAACGTTATACATTATAGGGTAATACTATATAACGTTATACGTTATATGGTAATACTAAATAACGTTATACGTTATAACGTAATACTATATAACGTTATACGTTATATGGTAATACTATATAACGTTATACGATATAACGTAATACTATATAACGTTATACGTTATATGGTGATACTATATAACGTTATAACGTAATACTATATGACGTTATACGATATAACGTAATACTATATAACGTTATACGTTATATGGTGATACTATATAACGTTATAACCTAATACTATATAACGTTATACGTTATATGGTAATACTATATAACGTTATACGTTATAACGTAATACTATATAACGTTATACGATATAACGTAATACTATATAACGTTATACGTTATAACGTAATACTATATAACGTTATACGTTATAACGTAATACTATATAACGTTGTACGTTACATGGTGATACTATATAACGTTAAACGTTATAACGTAATACTATATAACGTTATACGTTACATGGTGATACTATATAACGTTATAACGTAATAGTATATAACGTTATACGTTATACCGTAATACTATATAACTTTATACGTGATATTCTAATACTATATAACGTTAAACGTTATAACGTAATACTATATAACGTTATACGTTATAACGTAATACTATATAACGTAATACGTTATAACGTAATACTATATAACGTTATACGTTATAACGTAATACTATATAACGTTATACGTTATAACGTAATACTATATAACGTTATACGTTATAACGTAATACTATATAACGTTATACGTTATAACGTAATACTATATAACGTTATACGTTATATGGTAATACTATATAACGTTATACATTATATGGTAATACTATATAACGTTATACGTTATATGGTAATACTAAATAACGTTATACGTTATAACGTAATACTATATAACGTTATACGTTATATGGTAATACTATATAACGTTATACGTTATATGGTAATACTATATAACGTTATACGTTATAACGTCATACTATATAACGTTATACGTTATAACGTAATACTATATAACGTTATACGTTACATGGTGATACTATATAACGTTATACGTTACATGGTGATACTATATAACGTTATACGTTATATGGTGATACTATATAACGTTATACGTTATAACGTAATACTATATAACGTTATACGTTATAACGTAATACTATATAACGTTATACGTTATATGGTAATACTATATAACGTTATACGTTATAACGTAATATTATATAACGTTATACGTTATAACGTAATACTATATAACGTTATAACGTAATACTATATAACGTTATCCGTTATAACGTAATACTATGTAACGTTATCCGTTATAGCGTAATACTATGTAACGTTATACGTTATAACGTAATACCATATAATGTTATACGTTATAACGTAATACTATATAACGCTATACGTTATAACGTAATACTATATAACGTTATACGTTATAACGTAATACTACATAACGTTATACGTTATATGGTAATACTAAATAACGTTATACGTTATAACGTAATACTATATAAGGTTATACGTTATAACGTAATACTATATAACGTTATACGTTATATGGTAATACTATATAACGTTATACATTATATGGTAATACTATATAACGTTATACGTTACATGGTGATACTATATAACGTTATACGTTATATGGTGATACTATATAACGTTATACATTATATGGTAATACTATATAACGTTATACGTTATATGGTAATACTAAATAACGTTATACGTTATAACGTAATACTATATAACGTTATACGTTATATGGTAATACTATATAACGTTATACGATATAACGTAATACTATATAACGTTATACGTTATATGGTGATACTATATAACGTTATAACGTAATACTATATGACGTTATACGATATAACGTAATACTATATAACGTTATACGTTATATGGTGATACTATATAACGTTATAACCTAATACTATATAACGTTATACGTTATATGGTAATACTATATAACGTTATACGTTATAACGTAATACTATATAACGTTATACGATATAACGTAATACTATATAACGTTATACGTTATAACGTAATACTATATAACGTTATACGTTATAACGTAATACTATATAACGTTGTACGTTACATGGTGATACTATATAACGTTAAACGTTATAACGTAATACTATATAACGTTATACGTTACATGGTGATACTATATAACGTTATAACGTAATAGTATATAACGTTATACGTTATACCGTAATACTATATAACTTTATACGTGATATTCTAATACTATATAACGTTAAACGTTATAACGTAATACTATATAACGTTATACGTTATAACGTAATACTATATCACGTAATACGTTATAACGTAATACTATATAACGTTATACGTTATAACGTAATACTATATAACGTTATACGTTATAACGTAATACTATATAACGTTATACGTTATATGGTAATACTAAATAACGTTATACGTTATAACGTAATACTATATAACGTTATACGTTATATGGTAATACTATATAACGTTATACGTTATATGGTAATACTATATAACGTTATACGTTATATGGTAATACTATATAACGTTATACGTTATAACGTCATACTATATAACGTTATACGTTATAACGTAATACTATATAACGTTATACGTTACATGGTGATACTATATAACGTTATACGTTACATGGTGATACTATATAACGTTATACGTTATATGGTGATACTATATAACGTTATACGTTATAACGTAATACTATATAACGTTATACGTTATAACGTAATACTATATAACGTTATACGTTATATGGTAATACTATATAACGTTATACGTTATAACGTAATACTATATAACGTTATACGTTATATGGTAATACTATATAACGTTATACATTATATGGTAATACTATATAACGTTATACGTTATACGTTATATGGTAATACTATATAACGTTATACGTTATATGGTAATACTAAATAACGTTATACGTTATAACGTAATACTATATAACGTTATACGTTATATGGTAATACTATATAACGTTATACGATATAACGTAATACTATATAACGTTATACGTTATATGGTGATACTATATAACGTTATAACGTAATACTATATGACATTATACGATATAACGTAATACTATATAACGTTATACGTTATATGGTGATACTATATAACGTTATAACCTAATACTATATAACGTTATACGTTATATGGTAATACTATATAACGTTATACGTTATATGGTAATACTATATAACGTTATACGTTATAACGTAATACTATATAACGTTATACGATATAACGTAATACTATATAACGTTATACGTTATAACGTAATACTATATAACGTTATACGTTATAACGTAATACTATATAACGTTGTACGTTACATGGTGATACTATATAACGTTAAACGTTATAACGTAATACTATATAACGTTATACGTTACATGGTGATACTATATAACGTTATAACGTAATAGTATATAACGTTATACGTTATACCGTAATACTATATAACTTTATACGTGATATTCTAATACTATATAACGTTAAACGTTATAACGTAATACTATATAACGTTATACGTTATAACGTAATACTATATAACGTTATACGTTATAACGTAATACTATATAACGTTATACGTTATAACGTAATACTATATAACGTTATACGTTATAACGTCATACTATATAACGTTATACGTTATAACGTAATACTATATAACGTTATACGTTATAACGTAATACTATATAACATTATACGTTATATGGTAATACTATATAACGTTATACATTATATGGTAATACTATATAACGTTATACGTTATAACGTAATACTATATAACTTTATACGTTATAACGTAATACTATATAACGTTATACGTTATATGGTAATACTATATAACGTTATACGTTATACCGTAATACTATATAACGTTATACGTGATATGGTAATACTATATAACGTTATACGTTATAACGTAATACTATATAACGTTATACGTTATAACGTAATACCATATAATGTTATACGTTATAACGTAATATTATATAACGTTATACGTTATAACGTAATACTATATAACGTTATAACGTAATACTATATAACGTTATAACGTAATACTATATAACGTTATAACGTAATACTATATAACGTTATCCGTTATAACGTAATACTATGTAACGTTATCCGTTATAGCGTAATACTATGTAACGTTATACGTTATAACGTAATACCATATAATGTTATACGTTATAACGTAATACTATATAACGTTATACGTTATAACGTAATACTATATAACGTTATAACGTAATACTATATAACGTTATACGTTATAACGTAATACTATATAACGTTATACGTTATAACGTAATACTACATAACGTTATACGTTATATGGTAATACTAAATAACGTTATACGTTATAACGTAATACTATATAACGTTATACGTTATAACGTAATACTATATAACGTTATACGTTATATGGTAATACTATATAACGTTATACATTATATGGTAATACTATATAACGTTATACGTTACATGGTGGTACTATATAACGTTATACGTTATATGGTGATACTATATAACGTTATACGTTATAACGTAATAGTATATAACGTTATACGTTATAACGTAATACTATATAACGTTATACGTTATATGGTAATACTAAATAACGTTATACGTTATAACGTAATACTATATAACGTTATACGTTATATGGTAATACTATATAACGTTATACGATATAACGTAATACTATATAACGTTATACGTTATATGGTGATACTATATAACGTTATAACGTAATACTATATGACATTATACGATATAACGTAATACTATATAACGTTATACGTTATATGGTGATACTATATAACGTTATAACCTAATACTATATAACGTTATACGTTATATGGTAATACTATATAACGTTATACGTTATATGGTAATACTATATAACGTTATACGTTATAACGTAATACTATATAACGTTATACGATATAACGTAATACTATATAACGTTATACGTTATAACGTAATACTATATAACGTTATACGTTATAACGTAATACTATATAACGTTGTACGTTACATGGTGATACTATATAACGTTAAACGTTATAACGTAATACTATATAACGTTATACGTTACATGGTGATACTATATAACGTTATAACGTAATAGTATATAACGTTATACGTTATACCGTAATACTATATAACTTTATACGTGATATTCTAATACTATATAACGTTAAACGTTATAACGTAATACTATATAACGTTATACGTTATAACGTAATACTATATAACGTTATACGTTATAACGTAATACTATATAACGTTATACGTTATATGGTGATACTATATAACGTTATACGTTATAACGTAATAGTATATAACGTTATACGTTATAACGTAATACTATATAACGTTATACGTTATATGGTAATACTATATAACGTTATACGTTATAACGTAATACTATATAACGTTATACGTTATAACGTAATACTATATAACGTTATACGTTATATGGTAATACTATATAACGTTATACATTATATGGTGATACTATATAACGTTATACGTTACATGGTGATACTATATAACGTTATACGTTATAACGTAATACTATATAACGTTATACGTTATAACGTAATACTATATAACGTTATACGTTATAACGTAATACTATATAACGTTATACGTTATAACGTAATACTATATAACGTTATACGTTATAACGTAATACTATATAACGTTATACGTTATAACGTCATACTATATAACGTTATACGTTATAACGTAATACTATATAACATTATACGTTATATGGTAATACTATATAACGTTATACATTATATGGTAATACTATATAACGTTATACGTTATATGGTAATACTATATAACGTTATACGTTATATGGTAATACTATATAACGTTATACGTTATAACGTAATACTATATAACGTTATACGTTATAACGTAATACTATATAACGTTATACGTTATAACGTAATACTATATAACGTTATACGTTATATGGTAATACTATATAACGTTATACGTTATATGGTAATACTATATAACGTTATACGTTATAACGTAATACCATATAATGTTATACGTTATAACGTAATATTATATAACGTTATACGTTATAACGTAATACTATATAACGTTATAACGTAATACTATATAACGTTATAACGTAATACTATATAACGTTATCCGTTATAACGTAATACTATGTAACGTTATCCGTTATAGCGTAATACTATGTAACGTTATACGTTATAACGTAATACCATATAATGTTATACGTTATAACGTAATACTATATAACGTTATACGTTATAACGTAATACTATATAACGTTATAACGTAATACTATATAACGTTATACGTTATAACATAATACTATATAACGTTATACGTTATAACGTAATACTATATAACGTTATACGTTATAACGTAATACTACATAACGTTATACGTTATATGGTAATACTAAATGACGTTATACGTTGTAACGTAATACTATATAACGTTATACGTTATAACGTAATACTATATAACGTTATACGTTATATGGTAATACTATATAACGTTATACGTTACATGGTGATACTATATAACGTTATACGTTATATGGTGATACTATATAACGTTATACATTATATGGTAATACTATATAACGTTATACGTTATATGGTAATACTAAATAACGTTATACGTTATAACGTAATACTATATAACGTTATACGTTATATGGTAATACTATATAACGTTATACGATATAACGTAATACTATATAACGTTATACGTTATAACGTAATACCATATAATGTTATACGTTATAACGTAATATTATATAACGTTATACGTTATAACGTAATACTATATAACGTTATAACGTAATACTATATAACGTTATACGTTATAACGTAATACTATATAACGTTATACGATATAACGTAATACTATATAACGTTATACGTTATAACGTAATACTATATAACGTTATACGTTATAACGTAATACTATATAACGTTGTACGTTACATGGTGATACTATATAACGTTAAACGTTATAACGTAATACTATATAACGTTATACGTTACATGGTGATACTATATAACGTTATAACGTAATAGTATATAACGTTATACGTTATACCGTAATACTATATAACTTTATACGTGATATTCTAATACTATATAACGTTAAACGTTATAACGTAATACTATATAACGTTATACGTTATAACGTAATACTATATAACGTTATACGTTATAACGTAATACTATATAACGTTATACGTTATATGGTAATACTATATAACGTTATACGTTATAACGTAATACTATATAACGTTATACGTTATATGGTAATACTATATAACGTTATACATTATATGGTAATACTATATAACGTTATACGTTATATGGTAATACTATATAACGTTATACGTTATATGGTAATACTAAATAACGTTATACGTTATAACGTAATACTATATAACGTTATACGTTATATGGTAATACTATATAACGTTATACGATATAACGTAATACTATATAACGTTATAGGTTATATGGTGATACTATATAACGTTATAACGTAATACTATATGACATTATACGATATAACGTAATACTATATAACGTTATACGTTATATGGTGATACTATATAACGTTATAACCTAATACTATATAACGTTATACGTTATATGGTAATACTATATAACGTTATACGTTATATGGTAATACTATATAACGTTATACGTTATAACGTAATACTATATAACGTTATACGATATAACGTAATACTATATAACGTTATACGTTATAACGTAATACTATATAACGTTATACGTTATAACGTAATACTATATAACGTTGTACGTTACATGGTGATACTATATAACGTTAAACGTTATAACGTAATACTATATAACGTTATACGTTACATGGTGATACTATATAACGTTATAACGTAATAGTATATAACGTTATACGTTATACCGTAATACTATATAACTTTATACGTGATATTCTAATACTATATAACGTTAAACGTTATAACGTAATACTATATAACGTTATACGTTATAACGTAATACTATATAACGTTATACGTTATAACGTAATACTATATAACGTTATACGTTATAACGTAATACTATATAACGTTATACGTTATAACGTCATACTATATAACGTTATACGTTATAACGTAATACTATATAACGTTATACGTTATAACGTAATACTATATAACATTATACGTTATATGGTAATACTATATAACGTTATACATTATATGGTAATACTATATAACGTTATACGTTATAACGTAATACTATATAACTTTATACGTTATAACGTAATACTATATAACGTTATACGTTATATGGTAATACTATATAACGTTATACGTTATACCGTAATACTATATAACGTTATACGTGATATGGTAATACTATATAACGTTATACGTTATAACGTAATACTATATAACGTTATACGTTATAACGTAATACCATATAATGTTATACGTTATAACGTAATATTATATAACGTTATACGTTATAACGTAATACTATATAACGTTATAACGTAATACTATATAACGTTATAACGTAATACTATATAACGTTATAACGTAATACTATATAACGTTATCCGTTATAACGTAATACTATGTAACGTTATCCGTTATAGCGTAATACTATGTAACGTTATACGTTATAACGTAATACCATATAATGTTATACGTTATAACGTAATACTATATAACGTTATACGTTATAACGTAATACTATATAACGTTATAACGTAATACTATATAACGTTATACGTTATAACGTAATACTATATAACGTTATACGTTATAACGTAATACTACATAACGTTATACGTTATATGGTAATACTAAATAACGTTATACGTTATAACGTAATACTATATAACGTTATACGTTATAACGTAATACTATATAACGTTATACGTTATATGGTAATACTATATAACGTTATACGTTATAACGTAATAGTATATAACGTTATACGTTATAACGTAATACTATATAACGTTATACGTTATATGGTAATACTATATAACGTTATACGTTATAACGTAATACTATATAACGTTATACGTTATAACGTAATACTATATAACGTTGTACGTTACATGGTGATACTATATAACGTTAAACGTTATAACGTAATACTATATAACGTTATACGTTACATGGTGATACTATATAACGTTATAACGTAATACTATATGACATTATACGATATAACGTAATACTATATAACGTTATACGTTATATGGTGATACTATATAACGTTATAACCTAATACTATATAACGTTATACGTTATATGGTAATACTATATAACGTTATACGTTATATGGTAATACTATATAACGTTATATGTTATAACGTAATACTATATAACGTTATACGATATAACGTAATACTATATAACGTTATACGTTATAACGTAATACTATATAACGTTATACGTTATAACGTAATACTATATAACGTTGTACGTTACATGGTGATACTATATAACGTTAAACGTTATAACGTAATACTATATAACGTTATACGTTACATGGTGATACTATATAACGTTATAACGTAATAGTATATAACGTTATACGTTATACCGTAATACTATATAACTTTATACGTGATATTCTAATACTATATAACGTTAAACGTTATAACGTAATACTATATAACGTTATACGTTATAACGTAATACTATATAACGTTATACGTTATAACGTCATACTATATAACGTTATACGTTATAACGTAATACTATATAACGTTATACGTTATAACGTAATACTATATAACATTATACGTTATATGGTAATACTATATAACGTTATACATTATATGGTAATACTATATAACGTTATACGTTATAACGTAATACTATATAACTTTATACGTTATAACGTAATACTATATAACGTTATACGTTATATGGTAATACTATATAACGTTATACGTTATACCGTAATACTATATAACGTTATACGTGATATGGTAATACTATATAACGTTATACGTTATAACGTAATACTATATAACGTTATACGTTATAACTTAATACCATATAATGTTATACGTTATAACGTAATATTATATAACGTTATACGTTATAACGTAATACTATATAACGTTATAACGTAATACTATATAACGTTATAACGTAATACTATATAACGTTATCCGTTATAACGTAATACTATGTAACGTTATCCGTTATAGCGTAATACTATGTAACGTTATACGTTATAACGTAATACCATATAATGTTATACGTTATAACGTAATACTATATAACGTTATACGTTATAACGTAATACTATATAACGTTATAACGTAATACTATATAACGTTATACGTTATAACGTAATACTATATAACGTTATACGTTATAACGTAATACTACATAACGTTATACGTTATATGGTAATACTAAATAACGTTATACGTTATAACGTAATACTATATAACGTTATACGTTATAACGTAATACTATATAACGTTATACGTTATATGGTAATACTATATAACGTTATACGTTATAACGTAATAGTATATAACGTTATACGTTATAACGTAATACTATATAACGTTATACGTTATATGGTAATACTATATAACGTTATACGTTATAACGTAATACTATATAACGTTATACGTTATAACGTAATACTATATAACGTTGTACGTTACATGGTGATACTATATAACGTTAAACGTTATAACGTAATACTATATAACGTTATACGTTACATGGTGATACTATATAACGTTATAACGTAATAGTATATAACGTTATACGTTATACCGTAATACTATATAACTTTATACGTGATATTCTAATACTATATAACGTTAAACGTTATAACGTAATACTATATAACGTTATACGTTATAACGTAATACTATATAACGTTATACATTATATGGTAATACTATATAACGTTATACGTTATATGGTAATACTATATAACGTTATACGTTATATGGTAATACTAAATAACGTTATACGTTATAACGTAATACTATATAACGTTATACGTTATATGGTAATACTATATAACGTTATACGATATAACGTAATACTATATAACGTTATACGTTATATGGTGATACTATATAACGTTATAACGTAATACTATATAACATTATACGATATAACGTAATACTATATAACGTTATACGTTATATGGTGATACTATATAACGTTATACGTTATAACGTAATACTATATAACGTTATACGTTATAACGTAATACTATATAACGTTATACGTTATAACGTAATACTATATAACGTTATACGTTATAACGTAATACTAAATAACGTTATACGTTATAACGTAATACTATATAACGTTATACGTTATAACGTAATACTATATAACGTTATACGTTATATGGTAATACTATATAACGTTATACATTATATGGTAATACTATATAACGTTATACGTTACATGGTGGTACTATATAACGTTATACGTTATATGGTGATACTATATAACGTTATACGTTATAACGTAATAGTATATAACGTTATACGTTATAACGTAATACTATATAACGTTATACGTTATATGGTAATACTATATAACGTTATACGTTATAACGTAATACTATATAACGTTATACGTTATAACGTAATACTATATAACGTTATACGTTATATGGTAATACTATATAACGTTATACATTATATGGTGATACTATATAACGTTATACGTTACATGGTGATACTATATAACGTTATACGTTATAACGTAATACTATATAACGTTATACGTTATAACGTAATACTATATAACGTTATACGTTATAACGTAATACTATATAACGTTATACGTTATAACGTAATACTATATAACGTTATACGTTATAACGTAATACTATATAACGTTATACGTTATAACGTCATACTATATAACGTTATACGTTATAACGTAATACTATATAACATTATACGTTATATGGTAATACTATATAACGTTATACATTATATGGTAATACTATATAACGTTATACGTTATATGGTAATACTATATAACGTTATACGTTATATGGTAATACTATATAACGTTATACGTTATAACGTAATACTATATAACGTTATACGTTATAACGTAATACTATATAACGTTATAACGTAATACTATATAACGTTATACGTTATATGGTAATACTATATAACGTTATACGTTATATGGTAATACTATATAACGTTATACGTTATAACGTAATACCATATAATGTTATACGTTATAACGTAATATTATATAACGTTATACGTTATAACGTAATACTATATAACGTTATAACGTAATACTATATAACGTTATAACGTAATACTATATAACGTTATCCGTTATAGCGTAATACTATGTAACGTTATACGTTATAACGTAATACCATATAATGTTATACGTTATAACGTAATACTATATAACGTTATACGTTATAACGTAATACTATATAACGTTATAACGTAATACTATATAACGTTATACGTTATAACATAATACTATATAACGTTATACGTTATAACGTAATACTATATAACGTTATACGTTATAACGTAATACTACATAACGTTATACGTTATATGGTAATACTAAATGACGTTATACGTTGTAACGTAATACTATATAACGTTATACGTTATAACGTAATACTATATAACGTTATACGTTATATGGTAATACTATATAACGTTATACGTTACATGGTGATACTATATAACGTTATACGTTATATGGTGATACTATATAACGTTATACATTATATGGTAATACTATATAACGTTATACGTTATATGGTAATACTAAATAACGTTATACGTTATAACGTAATACTATATAACGTTATACGTTATATGGTAATACTATATAACGTTATACGATATAACGTAATACTATATAACGTTATACGTTATATGGTGATACTATATAACGTTATAACGTAATACTATATGACGTTATACGATATAACGTAATACTATATAACGTTATACGTTATATGGTGATACTATATAACGTTATAACCTAATACTATATAACGTTATACGTTATATGGTAATACTATATAACGTTATACGTTATAACGTAATACTATATAACGTTATACGATATAACGTAATACTATATAACGTTATACGTTATAACGTAATACTATATAACGTTATACGTTATAACGTAATACTATATAACGTTGTACGTTACATGGTGATACTATATAACGTTAAACGTTATAACGTAATACTATATAACGTTATACGTTACATGGTGATACTATATAACGTTATAACGTAATAGTATATAACGTTATACGTTATACCGTAATACTATATAACTTTATACGTGATATTCTAATACTATATAACGTTAAACGTTATAACGTAATACTATATAACGTTATACGTTATAACGTAATACTATATAACGTTATACATTATATGGTAATACTATATAACGTTATACGTTATATGGTAATACTATATAACGTTATACGTTATATGGTAATACTAAATAACGTTATACGTTATAACGTAATACTATATAACGTTATACGTTATATGGTAATACTATATAACGTTATACGATATAACGTAATACTATATAACGTTATACGTTATATGGTGATACTATATAACGTTATAACGTAATACTATATGACATTATACGATATAACGTAATACTATATAACGTTATACGTTATATGGTGATACTATATAACGTTATACGTTATAACGTAATACTATATAACGTTATACGTTATAACGTAATACTATATAACGTTATACGTTATAACGTAATACTATATAACGTTATACGTTATAACGTAATACTATATAACGTTATACGTTATAACGTAATACTATATAACGTTATACGTTATAACGTAATACTATATAACGTTATACGTTATATGGTAATACTATATAACGTTATACATTATATGGTAATACTATATAACGTTATACGTTATATGGCAATACTAAATAACGTTATACGTTATAACGTAATACTATATAACGTTATACGTTATATGGTAATACTATATAACGTTATACGTTATATGGTAATACTATATAACGTTATACGTTATATGGTAATACTATATAACGTTATACGTTATAACGTCATACTATATAACGTTATACGTTATAACGTAATACTATATAACGTTATACGTTACATGGTGATACTATATAACGTTATACGTTACATGGTGATACTATATAACGTTATACGTTATATGGTGATACTATATAACGTTATACGTTATAACGTAATACTATATAACGTTATACGTTATAACGTAATACTATATAACGTTATACGTTATATGGTAATACTATATAACGTTATACGTTATATGGTAATACTAAGTAACGTTATACGTTATAACGTAATACTATATAACGTTATACGTTATATGGTAATACTATATAACGTTATACGATATAACGTAATACTATATAACGTTATACGTTATATGGTGATACTATATAACGTTATAACGTAATACTATATGACATTATACGATATAACGTAATA
The DNA here is from genome assembly GCF_040668555.2 of Bombus flavifrons. Lineage (NCBI taxonomy): Eukaryota > Metazoa > Arthropoda > Insecta > Hymenoptera > Apidae > Bombus > Bombus flavifrons. The sequence goes on from NW_027184980.1 coordinate 17,099, forward strand.
CTATATAACGTTATACGTTATATGGTGATACTATATAACGTTATAACCTAATACTATATAACGTTATACGTTATATGGTAATACTATATAACGTTATACGTTATAACGTAATACTATATAACGTTGTACGATATAACGTAATACTATATAACGTTATACGTTATAACGTAATACTATATAACGTTATACGTTATAACGTAATACTATATAACGTTGTACGTTACATGGTGATACTATATAACGTTAAACGTTATAACGTAATACTATATAACGTTATACGTTACATGGTGATACTATATAACGTTATAACGTAATAGTATATAACGTTATACGTTATACCGTAATACTATATAACTTTATACGTGATATTCTAATACTATATAACGTTAAACGTTATAACGTAATACTATATAACGTTATACGTTATAACGTAATACTATATAACGTTATACGTTATAACGTCATACTATATAACGTTATACGTTATAACGTAATACTATATAACGTTATACGTTATAACGTAATACTATATAACATTATACGTTATATGGTAATACTATATAACGTTATACATTATATGGTAATACTATATAACGTTATACGTTATATGGTAATACTATATAACGTTATACGTTATATGGTAATACTATATAACGTTATACGTTATAACGTAATACTATATAACGTTATACGTTATAACGTAATACTATATAACGTTATACGTTATAACGTAATACTATATAACGTTATACGTTATATGGTAATACTATATAACGTTATACGTTATATGGTAATACTATATAACGTTATACGTTATAACGTAATACTATATAACTTTATACGTTATAACGTAATACTATATAACGTTATACGTTATATGGTAATACTATATAACGTTATACATTATATGGTAATACTATATAACGTTATACGTTACATGGTGATACTATATAACGTTATACGTTATATGGTGATACTATATAACGTTATACGTTATAACGTAATAGTATATAACGTTATACGTTATAACGTAATACTATATAACGTTATACGTTATATGGTAATACTATATAACGTTATACGTTATAAAGTAATACTATATAACGTTATACGTTATAACGTAATACTATATAACGTTATACGTTATATGGTAATACTATATAACGTTATACATTATATGGTGATACTATATAACGTTATACGTTACATGGTGATACTATATAACGTTATACGTTATAACGTAATACTATATAACGTTATACGTTATAACGTAATACTATATAACGTTATACGTTATAACGTAATACTATATAACGTTATACGTTATAACGTAATACTATATAACGTTATACGTTATAACGTAATACTATATAACGTTATACGTTATAACGTCATACTATATAACGTTATACGTTATAACGTAATACTATATAACGTTATACGTTATAACGTAATACTATATAACGTTATACGTTATAACGTAATACTATATAACGTTATACGTTATAACGTAATACTATATAACATTATACGTTATATGGTAATACTATATAACGTTATACATTACATGGTGATACTATATAACGTTATACGTTACATGGTGATACTATATAACGTTATACGTTATAACGTCATACTATATAACGTTATACGTTATAACGTAATACTATATAACGTTATACGTTACATGGTGATACTATATAACGTTATACGTTACATGGTGATACTATATAACGTTATACGTTATATGGTGATACTATATAACGTTATACGTTATAACGTAATACTATATAACGTTATACGTTATAACGTAATACTATATAACGTTATACGTTATATGGTAATACTATATAACGTTATACGTTATAACGTAATACTATATAACGTTATACGTTATATGGTAATACTATATAACGTTATACATTATATGGTAATACTATATAACGTTATACGTTATATGGTAATACTATATAACGTTATACGTTATATGGTAATACTAAGTAACGTTATACGTTATAACGTAATACTATATAACGTTATACGTTATATGGTAATACTATATAACGTTATACGATATAACGTAATACTATATAACGTTATACGTTATATGGTGATACTATATAACGTTATAACGTAATACTATATGACATTATACGATATAACGTAATACTATATAACGTTATACGTTATATGGTGATACTATATAACGTTATAACCTAATACTATATAACGTTATACGTTATATGGTAATACTATATAACGTTATACGTTATAACGTAATACTATATAACGTTGTACGATATAACGTAATACTATATAACGTTATACGTTATAACGTAATACTATATAACGTTATACGTTATAACGTAATACTATATAACGTTATACGTTACATGGTGATACTATATAACGTTATAACGTAATAGTATATAACGTTATACGTTATAACGTCATACTATATAACGTTATACGTTATAACGTAATACTATATAACGTTATACGTTATAACGTAATACTATATAACGTTATACGTTATAACGTAATACTATATAACGTTATACGTTATAACGTAATACTATATAACATTATACGTTATATGGTAATACTATATAACGTTATACATTACATGGTGATACTATATAACGTTATACGTTACATGGTGATACTATATAACGTTATACGTTATAACGTCATACTATATAACGTTATACGTTATAACGTAATACTATATAACGTTATACGTTACATGGTGATACTATATAACGTTATACGTTACATGGTGATACTATATAACGTTATACGTTATATGGTGATACTATATAACGTTATACGTTATAACGTAATACTATATAACGTTATACGTTATAACGTAATACTATATAACGTTATACGTTATAACGTAATACTATATAACGTTATACGTTATAACGTCATACTATATAACGTTATACGTTATAACGTAATACTATATAACGTTATACGTTATAACGTAATACTATATAACGTTATACGTTATAACGTAATACTATATAACGTTATACGTTATAACGTAATACTATATAACATTATACGTTATATGGTAATACTATATAACGTTATACATTACATGGTGATACTATATAACGTTATACGTTACATGGTGATACTATATAACGTTATACGTTATAACGTCATACTATATAACGTTATACGTTATAACGTAATACTATATAACGTTATACGTTACATGGTGATACTATATAACGTTATACGTTACATGGTGATACTATATAACGTTATACGTTATATGGTGATACTATATAACGTTATACGTTATAACGTAATACTATATAACGTTATACGTTATAACGTAATACTATATAACGTTATACGTTATATGGTAATACTATATAACGTTATACGTTATAACGTAATACTATATAACGTTATACGTTATATGGTAATACTATATAACGTTATACATTATATGGTAATACTATATAACGTTATACGTTATATGGTAATACTATATAACGTTATACGTTATATGGTAATACTAAGTAACGTTATACGTTATAACGTAATACTATATAACGTTATACGTTATATGGTAATACTATATAACGTTATACGATATAACGTAATACTATATAACGTTATACGTTATATGGTGATACTATATAACGTTATAACGTAATACTATATGACATTATACGATATAACGTAATACTATATAACGTTATACGTTATATGGTGATACTATATAACGTTATAACCTAATACTATATAACGTTATACGTTATATGGTAATACTATATAACGTTATACGTTATAACGTAATACTATATAACGTTGTACGATATAACGTAATACTATATAACGTTATACGTTATAACGTAATACTATATAACGTTATACGTTATAACGTAATACTATATAACGTTATACGTTACATGGTGATACTATATAACGTTATAACGTAATAGTATATAACGTTATACGTTATACCGTAATACTATATAACTTTATACGTGATATGGTAATACTATATAAAGTTATACGTTATAACGTAATACTATATAACGTTATAACGTAATACTATATAACGTTATAACGTAATACTATATAACGTTATCCGTTATAACGTAATACTATGTAACGTTATCCGTTATAGCGTAATACTATGTAACGTTATACGTTATAACGTAATACCATATAATGTTATACGTTATAACGTAATACTATATAACGTTATACGTTATAACGTAATACTATATAACGTTATAACGTAATACTATATAACGTTATACGTTATAACGTAATACTATATAACGTTATACGTTATAACGTAATACTATATAACGTTGTACGTTACATGGTGATACTATATAACGTTAAACGTTATAACGTAATACTATATAACGTTATACGTTACATGGTGATACTATATAACGTTATAACGTAATAGTATATAACGTTATACGTTATACCGTAATACTATATAACTTTATACGTGATATTCTAATACTATATAACGTTAAACGTTATAACGTAATACTATATAACGTTATACGTTATAACGTAATACTATATAACGTTATACGTTATAACGTAATACTATATAACGTTATACGTTATAACGTAATACTATATAACGTTATACGTTATAACGTCATACTATATAACGTTATACGTTATAACGTAATACTATATAACGTTATACGTTATATGGTAATACTATATAACGTTATACGTTATAACGTCATACTATATAACGTTATACGTTATAACGTAATACTATATAACGTTATACGTTACATGGTGATACTATATAACGTTATACGTTACATGGTGATACTATATAACGTTATACGTTATATGGAGATACTATATAACGTTATACGTTATAACGTAATACTATATAACGTTATACGTTATAACGTAATACTATATAACGTTATACGTTATATGGTAATACTATATAACGTTATACGTTATAACGTAATACTATATAACGTTATACGTTATATGGTAATACTATATAACGTTATACATTATATGGTAATACTATATAACGTTATACGTTATATGGTAATACTATATAACGTTATACGTTATATGGTAATACTAAATAACGTTATACGTTATAACGTAATACTATATAACGTTATACGTTATATGGTAATACTATATAACGTTATACGATATAACGTAATACTATATAACGTTATACGTTATATGGTGATACTATATAACGTTATAACGTAATACTATATGACATTATACGATATAACGTAATACTATATAACGTTATACGTTATATGGTGATACTATATAACGTTATAACCTAATACTATATAACGTTATACGTTATATGGTAATACTATATAACGTTATACGTTATAACGTAATACTATATAACGTTATACGATATAACGTAATACTATATAACGTTATACGTTATAACGTAATACTATATAACGTTATACGTTATAACGTAATACTATATAACGTTATACGTTATATGGTAATACTATATAACGTTATACGTTATAACGTAATACTATATAACGTTATACGTTATATGGTAATACTATATAACGTTATACATTATATGGTAATACTATATAACGTTATACGTTATATGGTAATACTATATAACGTTATACGTTATATGGTAATACTAAATAACGTTATACGTTATAACGTAATACTATATAACGTTATACGTTATATGGTAATACTATATAACGTTATACGATATAACGTAATACTATATAACGTTATACGTTATATGGTGATACTATATAACGTTATAACGTAATACTATATGACATTATACGATATAACGTAATACTATATAACGTTATACGTTATATGGTGATACTATATAACGTTATAACGTAATACTATATAACGTTATACGTTATAACGTAATACTATATAACGTTATACGTTATAACGTAATACTATATAACATTATACGTTATATGGTAATACTATATAACGTTATACATTATATGGTAATACTATATAACGTTATACGTTATATGGTAATACTATATAACGTTATACGTTATAACGTAATACTATATAACATTATACGTTATATGGTAATACTATATAACGTTATACATTATATGGTAATACTATATAACGTTATACGTTATATGGTAATACTATATAACGTTATACGTTATATGGTAATACTATATAACGTTATACGTTATAACGTAATACTATATAACGTTATACGTTATAACGTAATACTATATAACGTTATACGTTATAACGTAATACTATATAACGTTATACGTTATATGGTAATACTATATAACGTTATACGTTATATGGTAATACTATATAACGTTATACGTTATAACGTAATACTATATAACTTTATACGTTATAACGTAATACTATATAACGTTATACGTTATATGGTAATACTATATAACGTTATACGTTATACCGTAATACTATATAACGTTATACGTGATATGGTAATACTATATAACGTTATACGTTATAACGTAATACTATATAACGTTATACGTTATAACGTAATACCATATAATGTTATACGTTATAACGTAATATTATATAACGTTATACGTTATAACGTAATACTATATAACGTTATAACGTAATACTATATAACGTTATAACGTAATACTATATAACGTTATCCGTTATAACGTAATACTATGTAACGTTATCCGTTATAGCGTAATACTATGTAACGTTATACGTTATAACGTAATACCATATAATGTTATACGTTATAACGTAATACTATATAACGTTATACGTTATAACGTAATACTATATAACGTTATAACGTAATACTATATAACGTTATACGTTATAACGTAATACTATATAACGTTATACGTTATAACGTAATACTACATAACGTTATACGTTATATGGTAATACTAAATAACGTTATACGTTATAACGTAATACTATATAACGTTATACGTTATAACGTAATACTATATAACGTTATACGTTATATGGTAATACTATATAACGTTATACATTATATGGTAATACTATATAACGTTATACGTTACATGGTGATACTATATAACGTTATACGTTATATGGTGATACTCTATAACGTTATACGTTATAACGTAATAGTATATAACGTTATACGTTATAACGTAATACTATATAACGTTATACGTTATATGGTAATACTATATAACGTTATACGTTATAACGTAATACTATATAACGTTATACGTTATAACGTAATACTATATAACGTTATACGTTATATGGTAATACTATATAACGTTATACATTATATGGTGATACTATATAACGTTATACGTTACATGGTGATACTATATAACGTTATACGTTATAACGTAATACTATATAACGTTATACGTTATAACGTAATACTATATAACGTTATACGTTATAACGTAATACTATATAACGTTATACGTTATAACGTAATACTATATAACGTTATACGTTATAACGTAATACTATATAACGTTATACGTTATAACGTAATACCATATAACGTTATACGTTATAACGTAATACTATATAACGTTATACGTTATATGGTAATACTATATAACGTTATACGTTATAACGTAATACTATATAACGTTATACGTTATAACGTAATACTATATAACGTTATACGTTATATGGTAATACTATATAACGTTATACATTATATGGTAATACTATATAACGTTATACATTATATGGTAATACTAAATAACGTTATACGTTATAACGTAATACTATATAACGTTATACGTTATATGGTAATACTATATAACGTTATACGTTATATGGTAATACTATATAACGTTATACGTTATATGGTAATACTATATAACGTTATACGTTATAACGTCATACTATATAACGTTATACGTTATAACGTAATACTATATAACGTTATACGTTATATGGTAATACTATATAACGTTATACATTATATGGTAATACTATATAACGTTATACGTTATATGGTAATACTAAATAACGTTATACGTTATAACGTAATACTATATAACGTTATACGTTATATGGTAATACTATATAACGTTATACGTTATAACGTAATACTATATAACGTTATACGTTATAACGTAATACTATATAACGTTATACGTTATATGGTAATACTATATAACGTTATACATTATATGGTAATACTATATAGCGTTATACGTTATATGGTAATACTAAATAACGTTATACGTTATAACGTAATACTATATAACGTTATACGTTATATGGTAATACTATATAACGTTATACGTTATATGGTAATACTATATAACGTTATACGTTATATGGTAATACTATATAACGTTATACGTTATAACGTCATACTATATAACGTTATACGTTATAACGTAATACTATATAACGTTATACGTTACATGGTGATACTATATAACGTTATACGTTACATGGTGATACTATATAACGTTATACGTTATATGGTGATACTATATAACGTTATACGTTATAACGTAATAGTATATAACGTTATACGTTATAACGTAATACTATATAACGTTATACGTTATATGGTAATACTATATAACGTTATACGTTATAACGTAATACTATATAAAGTTATACGTTATAACGTAATACTATATAACGTTATACGTTATATGGTAATACTATATAACGTTATACGTTATAACGTAATACTATATAACGTTATACGATATAACGTAATACTATATAACGTTATACGTTATATGGTGATACTATATAACGTTATAACGTAATACTATATGACGTTATACGATATAACGTAATACTATATAACGTTATACGTTATATGGTGATACTATATAACGTTATAACCTAATACTATATAACGTTATACGTTATATGGTAATACTATATAACGTTATACGTTATAACGTAATACCATATAACGTTATACGTTATAACGTAATACTATATAACGTTATACCTTATAACGTAATACTATATAACGTTATACGTTATACGTTATAACGTAATACTATATAACGTTATTCGTTACATGGTGATACTATATAACGTTATAACGTAATAGTATATAACGTTATACGTTATAACGTAATACTATATAACGTTATACGTTATAACGTAATACTATATAACGTTATACGTTATATGGTAATACTATATAACGTTATACGTTATAACGTAATACTATATAACGTCATACGTTATAACGTAATACTATATAATGTTATACGTTATAACGTAATACTATATAACGTTATACGTTATAACGTAATACTATATAACGTTATACGTTATAACGTAATACTATATAACGTTATACGATATAACGTAATACTATATAACGTTATACGTTATATGGTGATACTATATAACGTTATAACGTAATACTATATGACGTTATACGATATAACGTAATACTATATAACGTTATACGTTCTATGGTGATACTATATAACGTTATAACCTAATACTATATAACGTTATACGTTATATGGTAATACTATATAACGTTATACGTTATAACGTAATACTATATAACGTTATACGATATAACGTAATACTATATAACGTTATACGTTATAACGTAATACTATATAACGTTATACGTTATAACGTAATACTATATAACGTTGTACGTTACATGGTGATACTATATAACGTTATACGTTATAACGTAATACTATATAATGTTATACGTTACATGGTGATACTATATAACGTTATAACGTAATAGTATATAACGTTATACGTTATACCGTAATACTATATAACTTTATACGTGATATGGTAATACTATATAACGTTAAACGTTATAACGTAATACTATATAACGTTATACGTTATAACGTAATACTATATAACGTTATACGTTATAACGTAATACTATATAACGTTATACGTTATAACGTAATACTATATAACGTTATACGTTATAACGTCATACTATATAACGTTATACGTTATAACGTAATACTATATAACGTTATACGTTATAACGTAATACTATATAACATTATACGTTATATGGTAATACTATATAACGTTATACGTTATAACGTAATACTATATAACGATATACGTTATAACGTAATACTATATAACGTTATACGTTATATGGTAATACTATATAACGTTATACATTATATGGTAATACTATATAACGTTATACGTTATATGGTAATACTATATAACGTTATACGTTATATGGTAATACTATATAACGTTATACGTTATACCGTAATACTATATAACGTTATACGTGATATGGTAATACTATATAACGTAATACGTTATATGGTAATACTATATAACGTTATACGTTATACCGTAATACTATATAACGTTATACGTGATATGGTAATACTATATAACGTTATACGTTATAACGTAATACTATATAACGTTATACGTTATAACGTAATACCATATAATGTTATACGTTATAACGTAATATTATATAACGTTATACGTTATAACGTAATACTATATAACGTTATACGTTATATGGTAATACTATATAACGTTATACGTTATATGGTAATACTATATAACGTTATACGTTATAACGTAATACCATATAATGTTATACGTTATAACGTAATACTATATAACGTTATACGTTATAAGGTAATACTATATAACGTTATACGTTATAACGTAATACTATATAATGTTATACGTTATAACGTAATACTATATAACGTTATACGTTATAACGTAATACTATATAACGTTATACGTTATATGGTGATACTATATAACGTTATACGTTATAACGTAATACCATATAATGTTATACGTTATAACGTAATACTATATAACGTTATACGTTATAACGTAATACCATATAATGTTATACGTTATAACGTAATACTATATAACGTTATACGTTATAACGTAATACTATATAACGTTATAACGTAATACTATATAACGTTATCCGTTATAACGTAATACTATGTAACGTTATCCGTTATAGCGTAATACTATGTGACGTTATACGTTATAACGTAATACTATATAACGTTATACGTTATAACGTAATACTATATAACGTTATACGTTATAACGTAATACCATATAATGTTATACGTTATAACGTAATACTATATAACGTTATACGTTATAACGTAATACCATATAATGTTATACGTTATAACGTAATACTATATAACGTTATACGTTATAACGTAATACTATATAACGTTATAACGTAATACTATATAACGTTATACGTTATATGGTAATACTAAATAACGTTATACGTTATAACGTAATACTATATAACGTTATACGTTATAACGTAATACTATATAACGTTATACGTTATACGTTATAACGTAATACTATATAACGTTATTCGTTACATGGTGATACTATATAACGTTATAACGTAATAGTATATAACGTTATACGTTATAACGTAATACTATATAACGTTATACGTTATAACGTAATACTATATAACGTTATACGTTATAACGTAATACTATATAACGTTATACGATATAACGTAATACTATATAACGTTATACGTTATATGGTGATACTATATAACGTTATAACGTAATACTATATGACGTTATACGATATAACGTAATACTATATAACGTTATACGTTATATGGTGATACTATATAACGTTATAACCTAATACTATATAACGTTATACGTTATATGGTAATACTATATAACGTTATACGTTATAACGTAATACTATATAACGTTATACGTTATAACGTAATACTATATAACGTTATACGTTATAACGTAATACCATATAATGTTATACGTTATAACGTAATACTATATAACGTTATACGTTATAACGTAATACCATATAATGTTATACGTTATAACGTAATACTATATAACGTTATACGTTATAACGTAATACTATATAACGTTATAACGTAATACTATATAACGTTATACGTGATATGGTAATACTATATAACGTTATACGTTATAACGTAATACTATATAACGTTATACGTTATAACGTAATACTATATAACGTTATACGTTATAACGTAATACTACATAACGTTATACGTTATATGGTAATACTAAATAACGTCATACGTTATAACGTAATACTATATAACGTTATACGTTATAACGTAATACTATATAACGTTATACGTTATAACGTAATACTATATAACGTTATACGTTATATGGTAATACTATATAACGTTATACGTTATAACGTAATACTATATAACGTTATACGTTAGAACGTAATACTATATAACGTTATACGTTATAACGTAATACCATATAATGTTATACGTTATAACGTAATACTATATAACGTTATACGTTATAACGTAATACCATATAATGTTATACGTTATAACGTAATACTATATAACGTTATACGTTATAACGTAATACTATATAACGTTATAACGTAATACTATATAACGTTATACGTGATATGGTAATACTATATAACGTTATACGTTATAACGTAATACTAGTTAACGTTATACGTTATAACGTAATACTATATGACGTTATACGATATAACGTAATTCTATATAACGTTATACGTTATATGGTGATACTATATAACGTTATAACCTAATACTATATGACGTTATACGTTATATGGTAATACTATATAACGTTATACGTTATAACGTAATACTATATAACGTTATACGTTATAACGTAATACTATATAACGTTATACGTTATAACGTAATACCATATAATGTTATACGTTATAACGTAATACTATATAACGTTATACGTTATAACGTAATACCATATAATGTTATACGTTATAACGTAATACTATATAACGTTATACGTTATAACGTAATACTATATAACGTTATAACGTAATACTATATAACGTTATACGTGATATGGTAATACTATATAACGTTATACGTTATAACGTAATACTATATAACGTTATACGTTATAACGTAATACTATATAACGTTATACGTTATAACGTAATACTACATAACGTTATACGTTATATGGTAATACTAAATAACGTCATACGTTATAACGTAATACTATATAACGTTATACGTTATAACGTAATACTATATAACGTTATACGTTATAACGTAATACTATATAACGTTATACGTTATAACGTAATACTATATAACGTTATACGTTATAACGTAATACTATATAACGTTATACGTTAGAACGTAATACTATATAACGTTATACGTTATAACGTAATACTATATAACGTTATACGTTATAACGTAATACTACATAACGTTATACGTTATATGGTAATACTAAATAACGTTATACGTTATAACGTAATACTATATAACGTTATACGTTATATGGTAATACTATATAACGTTATACGTTACATCGTGATACTATATAACGTTATACGTTACATGGTGATACTATATAACGTTATACGTTACATGGTGATACTATATAACGTTATACGTTATAACGTAATACTATATAATGTTATACGTTATAACGTAATACTATATAATGTTATACGTTATAACGTAATACTATATAACGTTATACGTTATAACGTAATACTATATAACGTTATACGTTATAACGTAATACTATATAACGTTATACGTTATAACGTAATACTATATAACGTTATACGTTATAACGTAATACTATATAACGTTATACGTTATAACGTAATACTATATAACGTTATACGATATAACGTAATACTATATAACGTTATACGTTATATGGTGATACTATATAACGTTATAACGTAATACTATATGACGTTATACGATATAACGTAATACTATATAACGTTATACGTTCTATGGTGATACTATATAACGTTATAACCTAATACTATATAACGTTATACGTTATATGGTAATACTATATAACGTTATACGTTATAACGTAATACTATATAACGTTATACGATATAACGTAATACTATATAACGTTATACGTTATAACGTAATACTATATAACGTTATACGTTATAACGTAATACTATATAACGTTGTACGTTACATGGTGATACTATATAACGTTATACGTTATAACGTAATACTATATAACGTTATACGTTACATGGTGATACTATATAACGTTATAACGTAATAGTATATAACGTTATACGTTATACCGTAATACTATATAACTTTATACGTGATATGGTAATACTATATAACGTTAAACGTTATAACGTAATACTATATAACGTTATACGTTATAACGTAATACTATATAACGTTATACGTTATAACGTAATACTATATAACGTTATACGTTATAACGTAATACTATATAACGTTATACGTTATAACGTCATACTATATAACGTTATACGTTATAACGTAATACTATATAACGTTATACGTTATAACGTAATACTATATAACATTATACGTTATATGGTAATACTATATAACGTTATACGTTATAACGTAATACTATATAACGATATACGTTATAACGTAATACTATATAACGTTATACGTTATATGGTAATACTATATAACGTTATACATTATATGGTAATACTATATAACGTTATACGTTATATGGTAATACTATATAACGTTATACGTTATATGGTAATACTATATAACGTTATACGTTATACCGTAATACTATATAACGTTATACGTGATATGGTAATACTATATAACGTAATACGTTATATGGTAATACTATATAACGTTATACGTTATACCGTAATACTATATAACGTTATACGTGATATGGTAATACTATATAACGTTATACGTTATAACGTAATACTATATAACGTTATACGTTATAACGTAATACCATATAATGTTATACGTTATAACGTAATATTATATAACGTTATACGTTATAACGTAATACTATATAACGTTATACGTTATATGGTAATACTATATAACGTTATACGTTATATGGTAATACTATATAACGTTATACGTTACATGGTGATACTATATAACGTTATACGTTACATGGTGATACTATATAACGTTATACGTTACATGGTGATACTATATAACGTTATACGTTATAACGTAATACTATATAATGTTATACGTTATAACGTAATACTATATAATGTTAAACGTTATAAGGTAATACTATATAACGTTATACGTTATAACGTAATACTATATAACGTTATACGTTATATGGTGATACTATATAACGTTATAACCTAATACTATATAACGTTATACGTTATAACGTAATACTATATAACGTTATACGTTATAACGTAATACTATATAACGTTATACGTTATAACGTAATACTATATAACGTTATACGTTATAACGTAATACTATATAACATTATACGTTATATGGTAATACTATATAACGTTATACGTTATAACGTAATACTATATAACGATATACGTTATAACGTAATACTATATAACGTTATACGTTATATGGTAATACTATATAACGTTATACGTTACATGGTGATACTATATAACGTTATACGTTACATGGTGATACTATATAACGTTATACGTTACATGGTGATACTATATAACGTTATACGTTATAACGTAATACTATATAATGTTATACGTTATAACGTAATACTATATAATGTTATACGTTATAACGTAATACTATATAACGTTATACGTTATAACGTAATACTATATAACGTTATACGTTATAACGTAATACTATATAACGTTATACGTTATAACGTAATACTATATAACGTTATACGTTATAACGTAATACTATATAACGTTATACGTTATAACGTAATACTATATAACGTTATACGATATAACGTAATACTATATAACGTTATACGTTATATGGTGATACTATATAACGTTATAACGTAATACTATATGACGTTATACGATATAACGTAATACTATATAACGTTATACGTTCTATGGTGATACTATATAACGTTATAACCTAATACTATATAACGTTATACGTTATATGGTAATACTATATAACGTTATACGTTATAACGTAATACTATATAACGTTATACGATATAACGTAATACTATATAACGTTATACGTTATAACGTAATACTATATAACGTTATACGTTATAACGTAATACTATATAACGTTGTACGTTACATGGTGATACTATATAACGTTATACGTTATAACGTAATACTATATAACGTTATACGTTACATGGTGATACTATATAACGTTATAACGTAATAGTATATAACGTTATACGTTATACCGTAATACTATATAACTTTATACGTGATATGGTAATACTATATAACGTTAAACGTTATAACGTAATACTATATAACGTTATACGTTATAACGTAATACTATATAACGTTATACGTTATAACGTAATACTATATAACGTTATACGTTATAACGTAATACTATATAACGTTATACGTTATAACGTCATACTATATAACGTTATACGTTATAACGTAATACTATATAACGTTATACGTTATAACGTAATACTATATAACATTATACGTTATAACGTAATACTATATAACGTTATACGTTATATGGTGATACTATATAACGTTATAACCTAATACTATATAACGTTATACGTTATAACGTAATACTATATAACGTTATACGTTATAACGTAATACTATATAACGATATACGTTATAACGTAATACTATATAACGTTATACGTTATATGGTAATACTATATAACGTTATACATTATATGGTAATACTATATAACGTTATACGTTATATGGTAATACTATATAACGTTATACGTTATATGGTAATACTATATAACGTTATACGTTATACCGTAATACTATATAACGTTATACGTGATATGGTAATACTATATAACGTAATACGTTATATGGTAATACTATATAACGTTATACGTTATACCGTAATACTATATAACGTTATACGTGATATGGTAATACTATATAACGTTATACGTTATAACGTAATACTATATAACGTTATACGTTATAACGTAATACCATATAATGTTATACGTTATAACGTAATATTATATAACGTTATACGTTATAACGTAATACTATATAACGTTATACGTTATATGGTAATACTATATAACGTTATACGTTATATGGTAATACTATATAACGTTATACGTTACATGGTGATACTATATAACGTTATACGTTACATGGTGATACTATATAACGTTATACGTTACATGGTGATACTATATAACGTTATACGTTATAACGTAATACTATATAATGTTATACGTTATAACGTAATACTATATAATGTTAAACGTTATAAGGTAATACTATATAACGTTATACGTTATAACGTAATACTATATAACGTTATACGTTATATGGTGATACTATATAACGTTATAACCTAATACTATATAACGTTATACGTTATATGGTAATACTATATAACGTTATACGTTATATGGTAATACTATATAACGTTATACGTTATAACGTAATACTATATAACGTTATACGATATAACGTAATACTATATGACGTTATACGTTATAACGTAATACTATATAACGTTATACGTTATAACGTAATACTATATAACGTTATACGTTATATGGTAATACTATATAACGTTATACGTTATATGGTAATACTATATAACGTTATACGTTACATGGTGATACTATATAACGTTATACGTTACATGGTGATACTATATAACGTTATACGTTACATGGTGATACTATATAACGTTATACGTTACATGGTGATACTATATAACGTTATACGTTATAACGTAATACTATATAATGTTATACGTTATAACGTAATACTATATAATGTTAAACGTTATAACGTAATACTATATAACGTTATACGTTATAACGTAATACTATATAACGTTATACGTTATAACGTAATACTATATAACGTAATACGTTATAACGTAATACTATATAACGTTATACGATATAACGTAATACTATATAACGTTATACGTTATATGGTGATACTATATAACGTTATAACGTAATACTATATAACGTTATACGTTATAACGTAATACTATATAACGTTATACGTTATAACGTAATACTATATAACGTTATACGTTATAACGTAATACTATATAACGTTATACGTTATAACGTAATACTATATAACGTTATACGTTATATGGTAATACTATATAACGTTATACGTTATAACGTAATACTATATAACGTTATACGTTATAACGTAATACTATATAACGTTATACGTTATAACGTAATACCATATAATGTTATACGTTATAACGTAATACTATATAACGTTATACGTTATAACGTAATACCATATAATGTTATACGTTATAACGTAATACTATATAACGTTATACGTTATAACGTAATACTATATAACGTTATAACGTAATGCTATATAACGTTATAACGTAATACTATATAACGTTATCCGTTATAACGTAATACTATGTAACGTTATCCGTTATAGCGTAATACTATGTAACGTTATACGTTATAACGTAATACTATATAACGTTATACGTTATAACGTAATACTATATAACGTTATACGTTATAACGTAATACCATATAATGTTATACGTTATAACGTAATACTATATAACGTTATACGTTATAACGTAATACCATATAATGTTATACGTTATAACGTAATACTATATAACGTTATACGTTATAACGTAATACTATATAACGTTATAACGTAATACTATATAACGTTATACGTTATATGGTAATACTAAATAACGTTATACGTTATAACGTAATACTATATAACGTTATACGTGATATGGTAATACTATATAACGTTATACGTTATAACGTAATACTATATAACGTTATACGTTATAACGTAATACTATATAACGTTATACGTTATAACGTAATACTATATAACGTTGTACGTTACATAGTGATACTATATAACGTTATACGTTATAACGTAATACTATATAACGTTATACGTTACATGGTGATACTATATAACGTTATAACGTAATAGTATATAACGTTATACGTTATACCGTAATACTATATAACTTTATACGTGATATGGTAATACTATATAACGTTAAACGTTATAACGTAATACTATATAACGTTATACGTTATAACGTAATACTATATAACGTTATACGTTATAACGTAATACTATATAACGTTATACGTTATAACGTAATACTATATAACGTTATACGTTATAACGTCATACTATATAACGTTATACGTTATAACGTAATACTATATAACGTTATACGTTATAACGTAATACTATATAACTTTATACGTTATATGGTAATTCTATATAACGTTATACGTTATAACGTAATACTATATAACGTTATACGTTATAACGTAATACTATATAACGTTATACGTTATATGGTAATACTATATAACGTTATACATTATATGGTAATACTATATAACGTTATAACGTAATAGTATATAACGTTATACGTTATACCGTAATACTACATAACTTTATACGTGATATGGTAATACTATATAACGTTAAACGTTATAACGTAATACTATATAACGTTATACGTTATAACGTAATACTATATAACGTTATACGTTATAACGTAATACTATATAACGTTATACGCTATAACGTAATACTATATAACGTTATACGTTATAACGTAATACTATATAACGTTATACGTTACATGGTGATACTATATAACGTTATACGTTACATGGTGATACTATATAACGTTATACGTTACATGGTGATACTATATAACGTTATACGTTATAACGTAATACTATATAACGTTATACGTTATATGGTAATACTATATAACGTTATACATTATATGGTAATACTATATAACGTTATACGTTATATGGTAATACTAAATAACGTTATACGTTATAACGTAATACTATATAACGTTATACGTTATAACGTAATACTATATAACGTTATACGATATAACGTAATACTATATAACGTTATACGTTATAACGTAATACTATATAACGTTATACGTTATAACGTAATACTATATAACGTTGTACGTTACATGGTGATACTATATAACGTTATACGTTATAACGTAATACTATATAACGTTATACGTTACATGGTGATACTATATAACGTTATAACGTAATAGTATATAACGTTATACGTTATACCGTAATACTATGTAACTTTATACGTGATATGGTAATACTATATAACGTTAAACGTTATAACGTAATACTATATAACGTTATACGTTATAACGTAATACTATATAACGTTATACGTTATAACGTAATACTATATAACGTTATACGTTATAACGTAATACTATATAACGTTATACGTTATAACGTCATACTATATAACGTTATACGTTATAACGTAATACTATATAACGTTATACGTTATAACGTAATACTATATAACATTATACGTTATATGGTAATACTATATAACGTTATACGTTATAACGTAATACTATATAACGATATACGTTATAACGTAATACTATATAACGTTATACGTTATATGGTAATACTATATAACGTTATACATTATATGGTAATACTATATAACGTTATACGTTATATGGTAATACTATATAACGTTATACGTTATATGGTAATACTATATAACGTTATACGTTATACCGTAATACTATATAACGTTATACGTGATATGGTAATACTATATAACGTAATACGTTATATGGTAATACTATATAACGTTATACGTTATACCGTAATACTATATAACGTTATACGTGATATGGTAATACTATATAACGTTATACGTTATAACGTAATACTATATAACGTTATACGTTATAACGTAATACCATATAATGTTATACGTTATAACGTAATATTATATAACGTTATACGTTATAACGTAATACTATATAACGTTATACGTTATATGGTAATACTATATAACGTTATACGTTATATGGTAATACTATATAACGTTATACGTTACATGGTGATACTATATAACGTTATACGTTACATGGTGATACTATATAACGTTATACGTTACATGGTGATACTATATAACGTTATACGTTATAACGTAATACTATATAATGTTATACGTTATAACGTAATACTATATAATGTTAAACGTTATAAGGTAATACTATATAACGTTATACGTTATAACGTAATACTATATAACGTTATACGTTATATGGTGATACTATATAACGTTATAACCTAATACTATATAACGTTATACGTTATATGGTAATACTATATAACGTTATACGTTATATGGTAATACTATATAACGTTATACGTTATAACGTAATACTATATAACGTTATACGATATAACGTAATACTATATGACGTTATACGTTATAACGTAATACTATATAACGTTATACGTTATAACGTAATACTATATAACGTTATACGTTATATGGTAATACTATATAACGTTATACGTTATATGGTAATACTATATAACGTTATACGTTACATGGTGATACTATATAACGTTATACGTTACATGGTGATACTATATAACGTTATACGTTACATGGTGATACTATATAACGTTATACGTTATAACGTAATACTATATAATGTTATACGTTATAACGTAATACTATATAATGTTAAACGTTATAACGTAATACTATATAACGTTATACGTTATAACGTAATACTATATAACGTTATACGTTATAACGTAATACTATATAACGTAATACGTTATAACGTAATACTATATAACGTTATACGATATAACGTAATACTATATAACGTTATACGTTATATGGTGATACTATATAACGTTATAACGTAATACTATATAACGTTATACGTTATAACGTAATACTATATAACGTTATACGTTATAACGTAATACTATATAACGTTATACGTTATAACGTAATACTATATAACGTTATACGTTATAACGTAATACTATATAACGTTATACGTTATATGGTAATACTATATAACGTTATACGTTATAACGTAATACTATATAACGTTATACGTTATAACGTAATACTATATAACGTTATACGTTATAACGTAATACCATATAATGTTATACGTTATAACGTAATACTATATAACGTTATACGTTATAACGTAATACCATATAATGTTATACGTTATAACGTAATACTATATAACGTTATACGTTATAACGTAATACTATATAACGTTATAACGTAATGCTATATAACGTTATAACGTAATACTATATAACGTTATCCGTTATAACGTAATACTATGTAACGTTATCCGTTATAGCGTAATACTATGTAACGTTATACGTTATAACGTAATACTATATAACGTTATACGTTATAACGTAATACTATATAACGTTATACGTTATAACGTAATACCATATAATGTTATACGTTATAACGTAATACTATATAACGTTATACGTTATAACGTAATACCATATAATGTTATACGTTATAACGTAATACTATATAACGTTATACGTTATAACGTAATACTATATAACGTTATAACGTAATACTATATAACGTTATACGTTATATGGTAATACTAAATAACGTTATACGTTATAACGTAATACTATATAACGTTATACGTGATATGGTAATACTATATAACGTTATACGTTATAACGTAATACTATATAACGTTATACGTTATAACGTAATACTATATAACGTTATACGTTATAACGTAATACTATATAACGTTGTACGTTACATAGTGATACTATATAACGTTATACGTTATAACGTAATACTATATAACGTTATACGTTACATGGTGATACTATATAACGTTATAACGTAATAGTATATAACGTTATACGTTATACCGTAATACTATATAACTTTATACGTGATATGGTAATACTATATAACGTTAAACGTTATAACGTAATACTATATAACGTTATACGTTATAACGTAATACTATATAACGTTATACGTTATAACGTAATACTATATAACGTTATACGTTATAACGTAATACTATATAACGTTATACGTTATAACGTCATACTATATAACGTTATACGTTATAACGTAATACTATATAACGTTATACGTTATAACGTAATACTATATAACTTTATACGTTATATGGTAATTCTATATAACGTTATACGTTATAACGTAATACTATATAACGTTATACGTTATAACGTAATACTATATAACGTTATACGTTATATGGTAATACTATATAACGTTATACATTATATGGTAATACTATATAACGTTATAACGTAATAGTATATAACGTTATACGTTATACCGTAATACTACATAACTTTATACGTGATATGGTAATACTATATAACGTTAAACGTTATAACGTAATACTATATAACGTTATACGTTATAACGTAATACTATATAACGTTATACGTTATAACGTAATACTATATAACGTTATACGCTATAACGTAATACTATATAACGTTATACGTTATAACGTAATACTATATAACGTTATACGTTACATGGTGATACTATATAACGTTATACGTTACATGGTGATACTATATAACGTTATACGTTACATGGTGATACTATATAACGTTATACGTTATAACGTAATACTATATAACGTTATACGTTATAACGTAATACTATATAACGTTATACGTTATAACGTAATACTATATAACGTTATGCGTTATAACGTAATACTATATAACGTTATACGTTATAACGGAATACTATATAACGTTATACGTTATATGGTAAGACTATATAACGTTATACGTTATAACGTAATACTATATAACGTTATACGTTATAACGTAATACTATATAACGTTATACGTTATAACGTAATACTATATAACGTTATACGTTATAACGTAATACTATATAACGTTATACGTTATATGGTAATACTATATAACGTTATACATTATATGGTAATACTATATAACGTTATACGTTATATGGTAATACTAAATAACGTTATACGTTATAACGTAATACTATATAACGTTATACGTTATAACGTAATACTATATAACGTTATACGTTATAACGTAATACTATATAACGTTACACGTTATATGGTAATACTATATAACGTTATACGTTATATGGTAATACTATATAACGTTATACGTTATAACGTAATACTATATAACGTTATACGTTATAACGTAATACTATATAACGTTATACGTTATAACGTAATACCATATAATGTTATACGTTATAACGTAATACTATATAACGTTATACGTTATAACGTAATACCATATAATGTTATACGTTATAACGTAATACTATATAACGTTATACGTTATAACGTAATACTATATAACGTTATAACGTAATGCTATATAACGTTATAACGTAATACTATATAACGTTATCCGTTATAACGTAATACTATGTAACGTTATCCGTTATAGCGTAATACTATGTAACGTTATACGTTATAACGTAATACTATATAACGTTATACGTTATAACGTAATACTATATAACGTTATACGTTATAACGTAATACCATATAATGTTATACGTTATAACGTAATACTATATAACGTTATACGTTATAACGTAATACCATATAATGTTATACGTTATAACGTAATACTATATAACGTTATACGTTATAACGTAATACTATATAACGTTATAACGTAATACTATATAACGTTATACGTTATATGGTAATACTAAATAACGTTATACGTTATAACGTAATACTATATAACGTTATACGTTATAACGTATGACTATATAACGTTATACGTTATACGTTATAACGTAATACTATATAACGTTATTCGTTACATGGTGATACTATATAACGTTATAAAATAATAGTATATAACGTTGTACGTTATACCGTAATACTATATAACGTTATACGTGATATGGTAATACTATATAACGTTATACGTTATAACGTAATACTATATAACGTTATACGTTATAACGTAATACTATATAACGTTATACGTTATAACGTAATACTATATAACGTTGTACGTTACATAGTGATACTATATAACGTTATACGTTATAACGTAATACTATATAACGTTATACGTTACATGGTGATACTATATAACGTTATAACGTAATAGTATATAACGTTATACGTTATACCGTAATACTATATAACTTTATACGTGATATGGTAATACTATATAACGTTAAACGTTATAACGTAATACTATATAACGTTATACGTTATAACGTAATACTATATAACGTTATACGTTATAACGTAATACTATATAACGTTATACGTTATAACGTCATACTATATAACGTTATACGTTATAACGTAATACTATATAACTTTATACGTTATAACGTAATACTATATAACTTTATACGTTATATGGTAATACTATATAACGTTATACGTTATAACGTAATACTATATAACGTTATACGTTATAACGTAATACTATATAACGTTATACGTTATATGGTAATACTATATAACGTTATACATTATATGGTAATACTATATAACGTTATACGTTATATGGTAATACTAAATAACGTTATACGTTATAACGTAATACTATATAACGTTATACGTTATAACGTAATACTATATAACGTTATACGTTATAACGTAATACTATATAACGTTATACGTTATAACGTAATACTATATAACGTTATACGTTATATGGTAATACTATATAACGTTATACGTTATATGGTAATACTATATAACGTTATACGTTACATGGTAATACTATATAACGTTATACGTTATAACGTAATACTATATAACGTTATACGTTATAACGTAATACTATATAACGTTATACGTTATAACGTAATACTATATAACGTTATACGTTATATGGTAATACTATATAACGTTATACGTTATATGGTAATACTATATAACGTTATACGTTACATGGTAATACTATATAACGTTATACGTTATATGGTAATACTATATAACGTTATACGTTATAACGTCATACTATATAACGTTATACGTTATAACGTAATACTATATAACGTTATACGTTATAACGTCATACTATATAACGTTATACGTTATAACGTAATACTATATAACGTTATACGTTACATGGTGATACTATATAACGTTATACGTTACATGGTGATACTATATAACGTTATACGTTACATGGTGATACTATATAACGTTATACGTTATAACGTAATACTATATAACGTTATACGTTATAACGTAATACCATATAATGTTATACGTTATAACGTAATACTATATAACGTTATACGTTATAACGTAATACCATATAATGTTATACGTTATAACGTAATACTATATAACGTTATACGTTATAACGTAATACTATATAACGTTATAACGTAATACTATATAACGTTATACGTTATATGGTAATACTAAATAACGTTATACGTTATAACGTAATACTATATAACGTTATACGTTATAACGTAATACTATATAACGTTGTACGTTACATAGTGATACTATATAACGTTATACGTTATAACGTAATACTATATAACGTTATACGTTACATGGTGATACTATATAACGTTATAACGTAATAGTATATAACGTTATACGTTATACCGTAATACTATATAACTTTATACGTGATATGGTAATACTATATAACGTTAAACGTTATAACGTAATACTATATAACGTTATACGTTATAACGTAATACTATATAACGTTATACGTTATAACGTAATACTATATAACGTTATACGTTATAACGTAATACTATATAACGTTATACGTTATAACGTCATACTATATAACGTTATACGTTATAACGTAATACTATATAACTTTATACGTTATAACGTAATACTATATAACTTTATACGTTATATGGTAATACTATATAACGTTATACGTTATAACGTAATACTATATAACGTTATACGTTATAACGTAATACTATATAACGTTATACGTTATATGGTAATACTATATAACGTTATACATTATATGGTAATACTATATAACGTTATACGTTATATGGTAATACTAAATAACGTTATACGTTATAACGTAATACTATATAACGTTATACGTTATAACGTAATACTATATAACGTTATACGTTATAACGTAATACTATATAACGTTATACGTTATAACGTAATACTATATAACGTTATACGTTATAACGTAATACTATATAACGTTATACGTTATAACGTAATACTATATAACGTTATACGTTATATGGTAATACTATATAACGTTATACGTTATAACGTAATACTATATAACGTTATACGTTATAACGTAATACTATATAACGTTATACGTTATAACGTAATACCATATAATGTTATACGTTATAACGTAATACTATATAACGTTATACGTTATAACGTAATACCATATAATGTTATACGTTATAACGTAATACTATATAACGTTATACGTTATAACGTAATACTATATAACGTTATAACGTAATGCTATATAACGTTATAACGTAATACTATATAACGTTATCCGTTATAACGTAATACTATGTAACGTTATCCGTTATAGCGTAATACTATGTAACGTTATACGTTATAACGTAATACTATATAACGTTATACGTTATAACGTAATACTATATAACGTTATACGTTATAACGTAATACCATATAATGTTATACGTTATAACGTAATACTATATAACGTTATACGTTATAACGTAATACCATATAATGTTATACGTTATAACGTAATACTATATAACGTTATACGTTATAACGTAATACTATATAACGTTATAACGTAATACTATATAACGTTATACGTTATATGGTAATACTAAATAACGTTATACGTTATAACGTAATACTATATAACGTTATACGTTATAACGTATGACTATATAACGTTATACGTTATACGTTATAACGTAATACTATATAACGTTATTCGTTACATGGTGATACTATATAACGTTATAAAATAATAGTATATAACGTTGTACGTTATACCGTAATACTATATAACGTTATACGTGATATGGTAATACTATATAACGTTATACGTTATAACGTAATACTATATAACGTTATACGTTATAACGTAATACTATATAACGTTATACGTTATAACGTAATACTATATAACGTTGTACGTTACATAGTGATACTATATAACGTTATACGTTATAACGTAATACTATATAACGTTATACGTTACATGGTGATACTATATAACGTTATAACGTAATAGTATATAACGTTATACGTTATACCGTAATACTATATAACTTTATACGTGATATGGTAATACTATATAACGTTAAACGTTATAACGTAATACTATATAACGTTATACGTTATAACGTAATACTATATAACGTTATACGTTATAACGTAATACTATATAACGTTATACGTTATAACGTAATACTATATAACGTTATACGTTATAACGTCATACTATATAACGTTATACGTTATAACGTAATACTATATAACTTTATACGTTATAACGTAATACTATATAACTTTATACGTTATATGGTAATACTATATAACGTTATACGTTATAACGTAATACTATATAACGTTATACGTTATAACGTAATACTATATAACGTTATACGTTATATGGTAATACTATATAACGTTATACATTATATGGTAATACTATATAACGTTATACGTTATATGGTAATACTAAATAACGTTATACGTTATAACGTAATACTATATAACGTTATACGTTATAACGTAATACTATATAACGTTATACGTTATAACGTAATACTATATAACGTTATACGTTATAACGTAATACTATATAACGTTATACGTTATATGGTAATACTATATAACGTTATACGTTATATGGTAATACTATATAACGTTATACGTTACATGGTAATACTATATAACGTTATACGTTATAACGTAATACTATATAACGTTATACGTTATAACGTAATACTATATAACGTTATACGTTATAAACGTAATACTATATAACGTTATACGTTATATGGTAATACTATATAACGTTATACGTTATATGGTAATACTATATAACGTTATACGTTACATGGTAATACTATATAACGTTATACGTTATATGGTAATACTATATAACGTTATACGTTATAACGTCATACTATATAACGTTATACGTTATAACGTAATACTATATAACGTTATACGTTATAACGTCATACTATATAACGTTATACGTTATAACGTAATACTATATAACGTTATACGTTACATGGTGATACTATATAACGTTATACGTTACATGGTGATACTATATAACGTTATACGTTACATGGTGATACTATATAACGTTATACGTTATAACGTAATACTATATAACGTTATACGTTATAACGTAATACTATATAACGTTATACGTTATAACGAATACTATATAACGTTATACGTTATAACGTAATACTATTTAACGTTATACGTTATAACGTAATACTATATAACGTTATACGTTATAACGTAATACTATATAACGTTATACGTTATAACGTAATACTATATAACGTTATACGTTATAACGTAATACTATATAACGTTGTACGTTACATAGTGATACTATATAACGTTATACGTTATAACGTAATACTATATAACGTTATACGTTACATGGTGATACTATATAACGTTATAACGTATTAGTATATAACGTTATACGTTATACCGTAATACTATATAACTTTATACGTGATATGGTAATACTATATAACGTTAAACGTTATAACGTAATACTATATAACGTTATACGTTATAACGTAATACTATATAACGTTATACGTTATAACGTAATACTATATAACGTTATACGTTATAACGTAATACTATATAACGTTATACGTTATAACGTCATACTATATAACGTTATACGTTATAACGTAATACTATATAACGTTATACGTTATATGGTAATACTAAATAACGTTATACGTTATAACGTAATACTATATAACGTTATACGTTATAACGTAATACTATATAACGTTATACGTTATAACGTAATACTATATAACGTTATACGCTATAACGTAATACTATATAACGTTATACGTTATAACGTCATACTATATAACGTTATACGTTATAACGTAATACTATATAACGTTATACGTTACATGGTGATACTATATAACGTTATACGTTACATGGTGATACTATATAACGTTATACGTTACATGGTGATACTATATAACGTTATACATTATATGGTAATACTATATAACGTTATACGTTATATGGTAATACTAAATAACGTTATACGTTATAACGTAATACTATATAACGTTATACGTTATAACGTAATACTATATAACGTTATACGTTATAACGTAATACTATATAACGTTATACGTTATATGGTAATACTATATAACGTTATACGTTATATGGTAATACTATATAACGTTATACGTTATATGGTAATACTATATAACGTTATACGTTATAACGTCATACTATATAACGTTATACGTTATAACGTAATACTATATAACGTTATACGTTACATGGTGATACTATATAACGTTATACGTTACATGGTGATACTATATAACGTTATACGTTATATGGTGATACTATATAACGTTATACGTTATAACGTAATAGTATATAACGTTATACGTTATAACGTAATACTATATAACGTTATACGTTATAACGTAATACTATATAACGTTATACGTTATATGGTAATACTATATAACGTTATACGTTATAACGTAATACTATATAACGTTATACGTTATAACGTAATACTATATAACGTTATACGTTATAACGTAATACCATATAATGTTATACGTTATAACGTAATACTATATAACGTTATACGTTATAACGTAATACCATATAATGTTATACGTTATAACGTAATACTATATAACGTTATACGTTATAACGTAATACTATATAACGTTATAACGTAATGCTATATAACGTTATAACGTAATACTATATAACGTTATCCGTTATAACGTAATACTATGTAACGTTATCCGTTATAGCGTAATACTATGTAACGTTATACGTTATAACGTAATACTATATAACGTTATACGTTATAACGTAATACTATATAACGTTATACGTTATAACGTAATACCATATAATGTTATACGTTATAACGTAATACTATATAACGTTATACGTTATAACGTAATACCATATAATGTTATACGTTATAACGTAATACTATATAACGTTATACGTTATAACGTAATACTATATAACGTTATAACGTAATACTATATAACGTTATACGTTATATGGTAATACTAAATAACGTTATACGTTATAACGTAATACTATATAACGTTATACGTGATATGGTAATACTATATAACGTTATACGTTATAACGTAATACTATATAACGTTATACGTTATAACGTAATACTATATAACGTTATACGTTATAACGTAATACTATATAACGTTATACGTTATAACGTCATACTATATAACGTTATACGTTATAACGTAATACTATATAACGTTATACGTTATAACGTAATACTATATAACTTTATACGTTATATGGTAATACTATATAACGTTATACGTTATAACGTAATACTATATAACGTTATACGTTATAACGTAATACTATATAACGTTATACGTTATATGGTAATACTATATAACGTTATACATTATATGGTAATACTATATAACGTTATAACGTAATAGTATTTAACGTTATACGTTATACCGTAATACTACATAACTTTATACGTGATATGGTAATACTATATAACGTTAAACGTTATAACGTAATACTATATAACGTTATACGTTATAACGTAATACTATATAACTTTATACGTTATATGGTAATACTATATAACGTTATACGTTATAACGTAATACTATATAACGTTATACGTTATAACGTAATACTATATAACGTTATACGTTATATGGTAATACTATATAACGTTATACATTATATGGTAATACTATATAACGTTATAACGTAATAGTATTTAACGTTATACGTTATACCGTAATACTACATAACTTTATACGTGATATGGTAATACTATATAACGTTAAACGTTATAACGTAATACTATATAACGTTATACGTTATAACGTAATACTATATAACGTTATACGTTATAACGTAATACTATATAACGTTATACGCTATAACGTAATACTATATAACGTTATACGTTATAACGTAATACTATATAACGTTATACGTTATAACGTAATACTATATAACGTTATACGTTACATGGTGATACTATATAACGTTATACGTTACATGGTGATACTATATAACGTTATACGTTACATGGTGATACTATATAACGTTATACGTTATAACGTAATACTATATAACGTTATACGTTATAACGTAATACTATATAACGTTATACGTTATAACGTAATACTATATAACGTTATGCGTTATAACGTAATACTATATAACGTTATACGTTATAACGGAATACTATATAACGTTATACGTTATATGGTAAGACTATATAACGTTATACGTTATAACGTAATACTATATAACGTTATACGTTATAACGTAATACTATATAACGTTATACGTTATAACGTAATACTATATAACGTTATACGTTATAACGTAATACTATATAACGTTATACGTTATAACGTAATACTATATAACGTTATACGTTATAACGTAATACTATATAACGTTATACGTTATATGGTAATACTATATAACGTTATACATTATATGGTAATACTATATAACGTTATACGTTATATGGTAATACTAAATAACGTTATACGTTATAACGTAATACTATATAACGTTATACG
>NW_027184981.1:0-49722 GCF_040668555.2 Bombus flavifrons
TACCATATAACGTATAACGTTATATAGTATTAGGTTATAACGTTATATAGTATCACCATATAACGTATAACGTTATATAGTATTACGTTATATCGTATAACGTTATATAGTATTACGTTAAAACGTATAACGTTATATAGTATTACGTTATAACGTATAACGTTATATAGTATTACGTTATAACGTATAACGTTATATAGTATTACGTTATAACGTATAACGTTATATAGTATTACGTTATAACGTTATATAGTATCACCATATAACGTATAACGTTATATAGTATTACGTTATATCGTATAACGTTATATAGTATTACGTTATAACGTATTACGTTATATAGTATTACGTTATAACGTATAACGTTATATAGTATTACGTTATAACGTATAACGTTATATAGTATTACGTTATAACGTTTAACATTATATAGTATTACGTTATAACGTATAACATTATATAGTATTACGTTATAACGTATAACGTTATATAGTATCACCATGTAACGTATAACGTTATATAGTATCACCATGTAACGTATAACGTTATATAGTATCACCATGTAACGTATAACGTTATATAGTATCACCATGTAACGTATAACGTTATATAGTATTACGTTATAACGTATAACGTTATATAGTATGACGTTATAACGTATAACGTTATATAGTATTACGTTATAACGTATAACGTTATATAGTATTACGTTATAACGTATAACGTTATATAGTATTACCATATAACGTATAACGTTATATAGTATTAGGTTATAACGTTATATAGTATCACCATATAACGTATAACGTTATAAAGTATTACGTTATATCGTATAACGTTATATAGTATTACGTTATAACGTATAACGTTATATAGTATTACCATATAACGTATAACGTTATATAGTATTACGTTATAACGTATAACGTTATATAGTATTACGTTATAACGTATAACGTTATATAGTATTACGCTATAACGTATAACGTTATATAGTATGACGTTATAACGTATAACGTTATATAGTATTACGTTATAACGTATAACGTTATATAGTATTACGTTACAACGTATAACGTTATTTAGTATTACCATATAACGTATAACGTTATGTAGTATTACGTTATAACGTATAACGTTATATAGTATCACCATGTAACGTATAACGTTATATAGTATTACGTTATAACGTATAACGTTATATAGTATCACTATGTAACGTACAACGTTATATAGTATTACGTTATAACGTTTAACGTTATATAGTATTACCATATCACGTATAAAGTTATGTAGTATTACGGTATAACGTATAACGTTATATACTATTACGTTATAACGTTATATAGTATCACCATGTAACGTATAACGTTATATATAATTAAGTTATAACGTATAACGTTATATAGTATTACGTTATAACGTATAACATTATATGGTATTACGTTATAACGTATAACGTTATATAGTATTACGTTATAACGTATAACATTATATGGTATTACGTTATAACGTATAACGTTATATAGTATTACGTTATAACGTATAACGTTATATGGTATTACGTTATAACGTATAACGTTACATAGTATTACGCTATAACGGATAACGTTACATAGTATTACGTTATAACGGATAACGTTATACAGTATTACGTTATAACGTTATATAGTATTACGTTATAACGTATAACGTTATATAGTATCACCATGTAACGTATAACGTTATATAGTATCACCATGTAACGTATAACGTTATATAGTATCACCATGTAACGTATAACGTTATATAGTATTACGTTATAACGTATAACGTTATATAGTATGACGTTATAACGTAAAACGTTATATAGTATTACGTTATAACGTATAACGTTATATAGTATTACGTTATAACGTATAACGTTATATAGTATTACGTTATAACGTTTAACGTTATATAGTATTACCATATCACGTATAAAGTTATGTAGTATTACGGTATAACGTATAACGTTATATACTATTACGTTATAACGTTATATAGTATCACCATGTAACGTATAACGTTATATATAATTAAGTTATAACGTATAACGTTATATAGTATTACGTTATAACGTATAACGTTATATAGTATTACGTTATATCGTATAACGTTATATAGTATTACGTTATAACGTATAACGTTATATAGTATTACCATATAACGTATAACGTTATATAGTATTAGGTTATAACGTTATATAGTATCACCATATAACGTATAACGTTATAAAGTATTACGTTATATCGTATAACGTTATATAGTATTACGTTATAACGTATAACGTTATATAGTATTACCATATAACGTATAACATTATATAGTATTACGTTATAACGTATAACGTTATATAGTATTACGTTATAACGTATAACGTTATATAGTATTACGCTATAACGTATAACGTTATATAGTATGACGTTATAACGTATAACGTTATATAGTATTACGTTATAACGTATAACGTTATATAGTATTACGTTACAACGTATAACGTTATTTAGTATACCATATAACGTATAACGTTATGTAGTATTACGTTATAACGTATAACGTTATATAGTATCACCATGTAACGTATAACGTTATATAGTATTACGTTATAACGTATAACGTTATATAGTATCACTATGTAACGTACAACGTTATATAGTATTACGTTATAACGTATAACGTTATATAGTATTACGTTATAACGTATAACGTTATATAGTATTACGTTATATCGTATAACGTTATATAGTATTACGTTATAACGTATAACGTTATATAGTATTACCATATAACGTATAACGTTATATAGTATTACCATATAACGTATAACGTTATATAGTATTAGGTTATAACGTTATATAGTATCACCATATAACGTATAACGTTATATAGTATTACGTTATATCGTATAACGTTATATAGTATTACGTTAAACGTATAACGTTATATAGTATTACGTTATAACGTATAACGTTATATAGTATTACGTTATAACGTATAACGTTATATAGTATTACGTTATAACGTATAACGTTATATAGTATTACGTTATAACGTTATATAGTATCACCATATAACGTATAACGTTATATAGTATTACGTTATATCGTATAACGTTATATAGTATTACGTTATAACGTATTACGTTATATAGTATTACGTTATAACGTATAACGTTATATAGTATTACGTTATAACGTATAACGTTATATAGTATTACGTTATAACGTTTAACATTATATAGTATTACGTTATAACGTATAACATTATATAGTATTACGTTATAACGTATAACGTTATATAGTATCACCATGTAACGTATAACGTTATATAGTATCACCATGTAACGTATAACGTTATATAGTATCACCATGTAACGTATAACGTTATATAGTATCACCATGTAACGTATAACGTTATATAGTATTACGTTATAACGTATAACGTTATATAGTATGACGTTATAACGTATAACGTTATATAGTATTACGTTATAACGTATAACGTTATATAGTATTACGTTATAACGTATAACGTTATATAGTATTACCATATAACGTATAACGTTATATAGTATTAGGTTATAACGTTATATAGTATCACCATATAACGTAATAACGTTATAAAGTATTACGTTATATCGTATAACGTTATATAGTATTACGTTATAACGTATAACGTTATATAGTATTACCATATAACGTATAACGTTATTAGTATTACGTTATAACGTATAACGTTATATAGTATTACGTTATAACGTATAACGTTATATAGTATTACGCTATAACGTATAACGTTATATAGTATGACGTTATAACGTATAACGTTATATAGTATTACGTTATAACGTATAACGTTATATAGTATTACGTTACAACGTATAACGTTATTTAGTATTACCATATAACGTATAACGTTATGTAGTATTACGTTATAACGTATAACGTTATATAGTATCACCATGTAACGTATAACGTTATATAGTATTACGTTATAACGTATAACGTTATATAGTATCACTATGTAACGTACAACGTTATATAGTATTACGTTATAACGTATAACGTTATATAGTATTACGTTATAACGTATAACGTTATATAGTATTACGTTATATCGTATAACGTTATATAGTATTACGTTATAACGTATAACGTTATATAGTATTACCATATAACGTATAACGTTATATAGTATTACCATATAACGTATAACGTTATATAGTATTAGGTTATAACGTTATATAGTATCACCATATAACGTATAACGTTATATAGTATTACGTTATATCGTATAACGTTATATAGTATTACGTTAAAACGTATAACGTTATATAGTATTACGTTATAACGTATAACGTTATATAGTATTACGTTATAACGTATAACGTTATATAGTATTACGTTATAACGTATAACGTTATATAGTATTACGTTATAACGTTATATAGTATCACCATATAACGTATAACGTTATATAGTATTACGTTATATCGTATAACGTTATATAGTATTACGTTATAACGTATTACGTTATATAGTATTACGTTATAACGTATAACGTTATATAGTATTACGTTATAACGTATAACGTTATATAGTATTACGTTATAACGTATAACGTTATATAGTATTACGTTATAACGTATAACATTATATAGTATTACGTTATAACGTATAACGTTATATAGTATCACCATGTAACGTATAACGTTATATAGTATCACCATGTAACGTATAACGTTATATAGTATCACCATGTAACGTATAAACGTTATATAGTATCACCATGTAACGTATAACGTTATATAGTATTACGTTATAACGTATAACGTTATATAGTATGACGTTATAACGTATAACGTTATATAGTATTACGTTATAACGTATAACGTTATATAGTATTACGTTATAACGTATAACGTTATATAGTATTACGTTATAACGTTTAACGTTATATAGTATTACCATATCACGTATAAAGTTATGTAGTATTACGGTATAACGTATAACGTTATATACTATTACGTTATAACGTTATATAGTATCACCATGTAACGTATAACGTTATATAGTATTAAGTTATAACGTATAACGTTATATAGTATTACGTTATAACGTATAACGTTATATAGTATTACGTTATATCGTATAACGTTATATAGTATTACGTTATAACGTACAACGTTATATAGTATTACTATATAACGTATAACGTTATATAGTATTAGGTTATAACGTTATATAGTATCACCATATAACGTATAACGTTATAAAGTATTACGTTATATCGTATAACGTTATATAGTATTACGTTATAACGTATAACGTTATATAGTATTACCATATAACGTATAACGTTATATAGTATTACGTTATAACGTATAACGTTATATAGTATTACGTTATAACGTATAACGTTATATAGTATTACGCTATAACGTATAACGTTATATAGTATGACGTTATAACGTATAACGTTATATAGTATTACGTTATAACGTATAACGTTATATAGTATTACGTTACAACGTATAACGTTATTTAGTATTACCATATAACGTATAACGTCATGTAGTATTACGTTATAACGTATAACGTTATATAGTATTACGTATAACGTATAACGTTATATAGTATTACGTTATATCGTATAACGTTATATAGTATTACGTTATAACGTATAACGTTATATAGTATTACCATATAACGTATAACGTTATATAGTATTACCATATAACGTATAACGTTATATAGTATTAGGTTATAACGTTATATAGTATCACCATATAACGTATAACGTTATTTAGTATTACCATATAACGTATAACGTCATGTAGTATTACGTTATAACGTATAACGTTATATAGTATCACCATGTAACGTATAACGTTATGTAGTATTACGTTATAACGTATAACGTTATATAGTATTACGTTATAACGTATAACGTTATATAGTATTACGTTATATCGTATAACGTTATATAGTATTACGTTATAACGTATAACGTTATATAGTATTACCATATACGTATAACGTTATATAGTATTACCATATAACGTATAACGTTATATAGTAATTAGGTTATAACGTTATATAGTATCACCATATAACGTATAACGTTATATAGTATTACGTTATATCGTATAACGTTATATAGTATTACGTTATAACGTATAACGCTATATAGTATTACGTTATAAACGTATAACGTTATATAGTATTACGTTATAACGTATAACGTTATATAGTATTACCATATAACGTATAACGTTATATAGTATTAGGTTATAACGTTATATAGTATCACCATATAACGTATAACGTTATATAGTATTACGTTATATCGTATAACGTTATATAGTATTACGTTATAACGTATTACGTTATATAGTATTACGTTATAACGTATAACGTTATATAGTATTACGTTATAACGTATAACGTTATATAGTATTACGTTACAACGTATAACGTTATTTAGTATTACCATATAACGATTAACGTTATGTAGTATTACGTTATAACGTATAACGTTATATAGTATTACGTTATAACGTATAACGTTATATAGTATTACGTTATATCGTATAACGTTATTTAGTATTACCATATAACGTATAACGTTATATAGTATTACGTTATAACTCATAACGTTATGTAGTATTACGTTATAACGTATAACGTTATATAGTATTACGTTATAACGTATAACGTTATATAGTATCACCATGTAACGTATAACGTTATATAGTATCACCATGTAACGTATAACGTTATATAGTATCACCATGTAACGTATAACGTTATATAGTATTACCATATAACGTATAACGTTATATAGTATTACGCTATAACGTATAACGTTATTTAGTATTACCATATAACGTATAAAGTTATGTAGTATTACGTTATAACGTATAACGTTATATAGTATTACGTTATAACGTATAACGTTATATAGTATTACGTTATAACGTATAACGTTATATAGTATTACGTTATAACGTATAACGTTATATAGTATTACGTTATAACGTATAACGTTATATAGTATTACGTTATAACGTATAACATTATATGGTATTACGTTATAACGTATAACGTTATTTAGTATTACCATATAACGTATAACGTTATGTAGTATTACGTTATAACGTATAACGTTATATAGTATTACGTTATAACGTATAACGTTATATAGTATTACGTTATAACGTATAACGTTATATAGTATTACGTTATAACGTATAACGTTATATAGTATTACGTTATAACGTATAACGTTATTTAGTATTACCATATAACGTATAACGTTATGTAGTATTACGTTATAACGTATAACGTTATATAGTATTACGTTATAACGTTTAACGTTTTATAGTATTACCATATCACGTATAAAGTTATATAGTATTACGGTATAACGTATAACGTTATATACTATTACGTTATAACGTTATATAGTATCACCATGTAACGTATAACGTTATATAGTATTACGTTATAACGTATAACGTTATATAGTATCACCATGTAACGTACAACGTTATATAGTATTACGTTATAACGTATAACGTTATATAGTATTACGTTATAACGTATAACGTTATTTAGTATTACCATATAACGTATAACGTTATGTAGTATTACGTTATAACGTATAACGTTATATAGTATTACGTTATAACGTATAACGTTATATAGTATTACGTTATAACGTATAACGTTATGTAGTATTACGTTATAACGTATAACGTTATATAGTATTACGTTATAACGTATAACGTTATATAGTATTACGTTTATAACGTATAACGTTTTATAGTATTACCATATCACGTATAAAGTTATATAGTATTACGTTATAACGTATAACGTTATATAGTATTACGTTATAACGTATAACGTTATATAGTATTACGTTATATCGTATAACGTTATATAGTATTACGTTATAACGTATAACGTTATATAGTATTACCATATAACGTATAACGTTATATAGTATTACGTTATAACGTATAACGTTATATAGTATTACGTTATAACGTATAACGTTATTTAGTATTACCATATAACGTATAACGTTATGTAGTATTACGTTATAACGTATAACGTTATATAGTATTACGTTATAACGTATAACGTTATATAGTATTACGTTATAACGTATAACGTTATATAGTATTACCATATAACGTATAACGTTATATAGTATTACGTATAACGTATAACGTTATATAGTATTACGTTATAACGTATAACGTTATATAGTATTACGTTATAACGTATAACGTTATCATAGTATGACGTTATAACGTATAAACGTTATATAGTATTACCATATAACGTATAACGTTATATAGTATTAACCATATAACGTATAACGTTATATAGTATTACCATATAACGTATAACGTTATATAGTATTACGTTATAACGTATAACGTTATTTAGTATTACCATATAACGTATAACGTTATTTGGTATTACCATATAAAGTATAACGTTATATAGTATTACCATATAACGTATAACGTTATATAGTATTACGTTTATAACGTATAACGTTATATAGTATTACGTTATAACGTATAACGTTATATAGTATTACGTTATAACGTATAACGTTATATAGTATTACGTTATACGTATAACGTTATATAGTATTACGTTATAACGTATAACGTTATATAGTATTACGTTATAACGTATAACGTTATATAGTATTACGTTATAACGTATAACGTTATATAGTATTACGTTATAACGTATAACGTTATATAGTATTACGTTATAACGTATAACGTTATATAGTATTACGTTATTAACGTATAACGTTATATAGTATTACGTTATAACGTATAACGTTATATAGTATCACCATGTAACGTATAACGTTATATAGTATCACCATGTAACGTATAACGTTATATAGTATCACCATGTAACGTATAACGTTATATAGTATTACGTTTATAACGTATGACGTTATATAGTATGACGTTATAACGTATAACGTTATATAGTATTACGTTATAACGTATAACGTTATATAGTATTACGTTATAACGTATAACGTTATATAGTATTACGTTATAACGTATAACGTTTATATTAGTATTACGTTATAACGTTTAACGTTATATAGTATTACCATATCACGTATAAAGTTATATAGTATTACGGTATAACGTATAACGTTATATACTATTACGTTATAACGTTATATAGTATCACCATGTAAC
Source organism: Bombus flavifrons (assembly GCF_040668555.2). Lineage (NCBI taxonomy): Eukaryota > Metazoa > Arthropoda > Insecta > Hymenoptera > Apidae > Bombus > Bombus flavifrons. Next base: position 9,275 of record NW_027184981.1, read on the forward strand.
GTATAAACGTTATATAGTATTACGTTATAACGTATAACGTTATATAGTATCACTATGTAACGTACAACGTTATATAGTATTACGTTTATAACGTATAACGTTATATAGTATTACGTTATAACGTATAACGTTATATAGTATTACGCTATATCGTATAACGTTATATAGTATTACGTTATAACGTATAACGTTATATAGGTATTACCATATAACGTATAACGTTATATAGTATTAGGTTATAACGTTATATAGTATCACCATATAACGTATAACGTATATAGTATTACGTTATATCGTATAACGTTATATAGTATTGCGATATAACGTATAACATTATATAGTATTACGTTATAACGTATAACGTTATATAGTATTACGTTATAACGTATAACGTTATATAGTATCACATGTAACGTATAACGTTATATAGTATTACCATATAACGTATAACGTTATATAGTATTACGTTATAACGTATAACGTTATTTAGTATTACCATATAACGTATAACGTTATATGGTATTACCATATAATGTATAACGTTATATAGTATTACCATATAACGTATAACGTTATATAGTATTACGTTATAACGTATAACGTTATATAGTATTACGTTATAACGTATAACGTTATATAGTATTACGTTATAACGTATAACGTTATATAGTATTACGTTATAACGTATAACGTTATATAGTATTACGTTATAACGTATAACGTTATATAGTATTACGTTATAACGTATAACGTTATATAGTATTACGTTATAACGTATAACGTTATATAGTATTACGTTATAACGTATAACGTTATATAGTATTACGTTATAACGTATAACGTTATATAGTATTACGTTATAACGTATAACGTTATATAGTATTACGTTATAACGTATAACGTTATATAGTATCACCATGTAACGTATAACGTTATATAAGTATCACCATGTAACGTATAACGTTATATAGTATCACCATGTAACGTATAACGTTATATAGTATTACGTTATAACGTATGACGTTATATAGTATGACGTTATAACGTATAACGTTATATAGTATTACGTTATAACGTATAACGTTATATAGTATTACGTTATAACGTATAACGTTATATAGTATTACGTTATAACGTATAACGTATATAGTATTACGTTATAACGTTTAACGTTATATAGTATTACCATATCACGTATAAAGTTATATAGTATTACGGTATAACGTATAACGTTATATACTATTACGTTATAACGTTATATAGTATCACCATGTAACGTATAACGTTATATAGTATTACGTTATAACGTATAACGTTATATAGTATCACTATGTAACGTACAACGTTATATAGTATTACGTTATAACGTATAACGTTATATAGTATTACGTTATAACGTATAACGTTATATAGTATTACGCTATATCGTATAACGTTATATAGTATTACGTTATAACGTATAACGTGTATATAGTATTACCATATAACGTATAACGTTATATAGTATTAGGTTATAACGTTATATAGTATCACCATATAACGTATAACGTTATATAGTATTACGTTATATCGTATAACGTTATATAGTATTGCGATATAACGTATAACATTATATAGTATTACGTTATAACGTATAACGTTATATAGTATTACGTTATAACGTATAACGTTATATAGTATTACGTTATAACGTATAACGTTATATAGTATTACGTTATAACGTATAACATTATATAGTAGTACGTTATAACGTATAACATTATATAGTATTACGTTATAACGTATAACGTTATATAGTATCACCATGTAACGTATAACGTTATATAGTATCACCATGTAACGTATAACGTTTATAGTATCACCATGTAACGTATAACGTTATATAGTATTACGTTATAACGTATAACGTTATATAGTATGACGTTATAACGTATAACGTTATATAGTATTACGTTATAACGTATAACGTTATATAGTATTACGTTATAACGTATAACGTTATTTAGTATTACCATATAACGTATAACGTTATGTAGTATTACGTTATATCGTATAACGTTATATAGTATTACGTTATAACGTATAACGTTATATAGTATTACCATATCACGTATAACGTTATATAGTATTACGGTATAACGTATAACGTTATATACTATTACGTTATAACGTTATATAGTATCACCATGTAACGAATAACGTTATATAGTATTACGTTATAACGTATAACGTATAACGTTATATAGTATTACGTTATAACGTATAACGTTATATAGTATTATGTTATAACGTATAACGTTATATAGTATTACGTTATAACGTATAACGTTATTTAGTATTACCATATAACGTATAACGTTATGTAGTATTACGTTATAACGTATAACGTTATATAGTATTACGTTATAACGTATAACGTTATATAGTATTACGTTATAACGTATAACGTTATATAGTATTACGTTATAACGTATAACGTTATATAGTGTGACGTTATAACGTATAACGTTATATAGTATTACCATATAACGTATAACGTTATATAGTATTACCATATAACGTATAACGTTATATAGTATTACCATATAACGTATAACGTTATATAGTATTACGTTATAACGTATAACGTTATTTAGTATTACCATATAACGTATAACGTTATATGGTATTACCATATAATGTATAACGTTATATAGTATTACGTTATAACGTATAACGTTATATAGTATTACGTTATAACGTATAACATTATATGGTATTACGTTATAACGTATAACGTTATTTAGTATTACCATATAACGTATAACGTTATGTAGTATTACGTTATAACGTATAACGTTATATAGTATTACCATATAACGTATAACGTTATATAGTATTACCATATAACGTATAACGTTATATAGTATTACGTTATAACGTATAACGTTATTTAGTATTACCATATAACGTATAACGTTATATGGTATTACCATATAATGTATAACGTTATATAGTATTACGTTATAACGTATAACGTTTTATAGTATCACCATGTAACGTATAACGTTATATAGTATTACGTTATAACGTATAACGTTATATAGTATGACGTTATAACGTATAACGTTATATAGTATTACGTTATAACGTATAACGTTATATAGTATTACGTTATAACGTATAACGTTATTTAGTATTACCATATAACGTATAACGTTATGTAGTATTGCGTTATAACGTATAACGTTATATAGTATTACGTTATGACGTATAACATTATATAGTATTACGTTATAACGTATAACATTATATAGTATTACGTTATAACGTATAACGTTATATAGTATCACCATGTAACGTATAGCGTTATATAGTATCACCATGTAACGTATAACGTTATATAGTATCACCATGTAACGTAAAACGTTATATAATATCACCATGTAACGTATAACGTTATATAGTATCACCATGTAACGTAAAACGTTATATAGTATTACGTTATAACGTATAACGTTATATAGTATGACGTTATAACGTATAACGTTATATAGTATTACGTTATAACGTATAACGTTATATAGTATTACGTTATAACGTATAACGTTATGTAGTATTACGTTATAACGTATAACGTTATATAGTATTACGTTATAACGTATAACGTTGTATAGTATTACGTTATAACGTATAACGTTATATAGTATTACCATATAACGTATAACGTTATGTAGTATTACGTTATAACGTATAACGTTATATAGTATTACGTTATAACGTATAACGTTATATAGTATTACGTTATAACGTATAACGTTATAAGTATTACGTTATAACGTATAACGTTATATAGTATTACGCTATATCGTATAACATTATATAGTATTACGTTATAACGTTATATAGAATTACGTTATAACGTTATATAGTATTACGTTATAACGTATAACGTTATATAATATTACGTTATAACGTATAACATTATATGGTATTACGTTATAACGTATAACGTTATATAGTATTACGTTATAACGTATAACGTTATATAGTATTACCATATCACGTATAACGTTATATAGTATTACGGTATAACGTATAACGTTATATAGTATTACCATATAACGTATAACGTTATATAGTATTACGTTATAACGTATAACGTTATATAGTATTACGTTATAACGTATAACGTTATATAGTATTACGTTATATCGTATAACGTTATTTAGTATTACCATATAACGTATAACGTTATATAGTATTACGTTATAACTCATAACGTTATGTAGTATTACGTTATAACGTATAACGTTATATAGTATTACGTTATAACTCATAACGTTATATAGTATTACGTTATAACGTATAACGTTATATAGTATTACCGTATAACGTATAACGTTATATAGTATTACGTTATAACGTATAACGTTATTTAGTATTACCATATAACGTATAAAGTTATGTAGTATTACGTTATAACGTATAACGTTATATAGTATTACGTTATAACGTATAACGTTATATAGTATTACGTTATAACGTATAACGTTATATAGTATTACGTTATAACGTATAACGTTATATAGTATTACGTTATAACGTATAACGTTATATAGTATTACGTTATAACGTATAACGTTATATAGTATTACGTTATAACGTATAACGTTATATAGTATTACGTTATAACGTATAACGTTATATAGTATCACCATGTAACGTATAACGTTATATAGTATCACCATGTAACGTATAACGTTATATAGTATCACCATGTAACGTATAACGTTATATAGTATTACCATATAACGTATAACGTTATATAGTATTACGCTATAACGTATAACGTTATTTAGTATTACCATATAACGTATAAAGTTATGTAGTATTACGTTATAACGTATAACGTTATATAGTATTACGTTATAACGTATAACGTTATATAGTATTACGTTATAACGTATAACGTTATATAGTATTACGTTATAACGTATAACGTTATATAGTATTACGTTATAACGTATAACGTTATATAGTATTACGTTATAACGTATAACATTATATGGTATTACGTTATAACGTATAACGTTATTTAGTATTACCATATAACGTATAACGTTATGTAGTATTACGTTATAACGTATAACGTTATATAGTATTACGTTATAACGTATAACGTTATATAGTATTACGTTATAACGTATAACGTTATATAGTATTACGTTATAACGTATAACGTTATATAGTATTACGTTATAACGTATAACGTTATTTAGTATTACCATATAACGTATAACGTTATGTAGTATTACGTTATAACGTATAACGTTATATAGTATTACGTTATAACGTTTAACGTTTTATAGTATTACCATATCACGTATAAAGTTATATAGTATTACGGTATAACGTATAACGTTATATACTATTACGTTATAACGTTATATAGTATCACCATGTAACGTATAACGTTATATAGTATTACGTTATAACGTATAACGTTATATAGTATCACCATGTAACGTACAACGTTATATAGTATTACGTTATAACGTATAACGTTATATAGTATTACGTTATAACGTATAACGTTATTTAGTATTACCATATAACGTATAACGTTATGTAGTATTACGTTATAACGTATAACGTTATATAGTATTACGTTATAACGTATAACGTTATATAGTATTACGTTATAACGTATAACGTTATGTAGTATTACGTTATAACGTATAACGTTATATAGTATTACGTTATAACGTATAACGTTATATAGTATTACGTTATAACGTATAACGTTTTATAGTATTACCATATCACGTATAAAGTTATATAGTATTACGTTATAACGTATAACGTTATATAGTATTACGTTATAACGTATAACGTTATATAGTATTACGTTATATCGTATAACGTTATATAGTATTACGTTATAACGTATAACGTTATATAGTATTACCATATAACGTATAACGTTATATAGTATTACGTTATAACGTATAACGTTATATAGTATTACGTTATAACGTATAACGTTATTTAGTATTACCATATAACGTATAACGTTATGTAGTATTACGTTATAACGTATAACGTTATATAGTATTACGTTATAACGTATAACGTTATATAGTATTACGTTATAACGTATAACGTTATATAGTATTACCATATAACGTATAACGTTATATAGTATTACGTTATAACGTATAACGTTATATAGTATTACGTTATAACGTATAACGTTATATAGTATTACGTTATAACGTATAACGTTATATAGTATGACGTTATAACGTATAACGTTATATAGTATTACCATATAACGTATAACGTTATATAGTATTACCATATAACGTATAACGTTATATAGTATTACCATATAACGTATAACGTTATATAGTATTACGTTATAACGTATAACGTTATTTAGTATTACCATATAACGTATAACGTTATATGGTATTACCATATAATGTATAACGTTATATAGTATTACCATATAACGTATAACGTTATATAGTATTACGTTATAACGTATAACGTTATATAGTATTACGTTATAACGTATAACGTTATATAGTATTACGTTATAACGTATAACGTTATATAGTATTACGTTATAACGTATAACGTTATATAGTATTACGTTATAACGTATAACGTTATATAGTATTACGTTATAACGTATAACGTTATATAGTATTACGTTATAACGTATAACGTTATATAGTATTACGTTATAACGTATAACGTTATATAGTATTACGTTATAACGTATAACGTTATATAGTATTACGTTATAACGTATAACGTTATATAGTATTACGTTATAACGTATAACGTTATATAGTATCACCATGTAACGTATAACGTTATATAGTATCACCATGTAACGTATAACGTTATATAGTATCACCATGTAACGTATAACGTTATATAGTATTACGTTATAACGTATGACGTTATATAGTATGACGTTATAACGTATAACGTTATATAGTATTACGTTATAACGTATAACGTTATATAGTATTACGTTATAACGTATAACGTTATATAGTATTACGTTATAACGTATAACGTTATATAGTATTACGTTATAACGTTTAACGTTATATAGTATTACCATATCACGTATAAAGTTATATAGTATTACGGTATAACGTATAACGTTATATACTATTACGTTATAACGTTATATAGTATCACCATGTAACGTATAACGTTATATAGTATTACGTTATAACGTATAACGTTATATAGTATCACTATGTAACGTACAACGTTATATAGTATTACGTTATAACGTATAACGTTATATAGTATTACGTTATAACGTATAACGTTATATAGTATTACGCTATATCGTATAACGTTATATAGTATTACGTTATAACGTATAACGTTATATAGTATTACCATATAACGTATAACGTTATATAGTATTAGGTTATAACGTTATATAGTATCACCATATAACGTATAACGTTATATAGTATTACGTTATATCGTATAACGTTATATAGTATTGCGATATAACGTATAACATTATATAGTATTACGTTATAACGTATAACGTTATATAGTATTACGTTATAACGTATAACGTTATATAGTATCACCATGTAACGTATAACGTTATATAGTATTACCATATAACGTATAACGTTATATAGTATTACGTTATAACGTATAACGTTATTTAGTATTACCATATAACGTATAACGTTATATGGTATTACCATATAATGTATAACGTTATATAGTATTACCATATAACGTATAACGTTATATAGTATTACGTTATAACGTATAACGTTATATAGTATTACGTTATAACGTATAACGTTATATAGTATTACGTTATAACGTATAACGTTATATAGTATTACGTTATAACGTATAACGTTATATAGTATTACGTTATAACGTATAACGTTATATAGTATTACGTTATAACGTATAACGTTATATAGTATTACGTTATAACGTATAACGTTATATAGTATTACGTTATAACGTATAACGTTATATAGTATTACGTTATAACGTATAACGTTATATAGTATTACGTTATAACGTATAACGTTATATAGTATTACGTTATAACGTATAACGTTATATAGTATTACGTTATAACGTATAACGTTATATAGTATCACCATGTAACGTATAACGTTATATAGTATCACCATGTAACGTATAACGTTATATAGTATCACCATGTAACGTATAACGTTATATAGTATTACGTTATAACGTATGACGTTATATAGTATGACGTTATAACGTATAACGTTATATAGTATTACGTTATAACGTATAACGTTATATAGTATTACGTTATAACGTATAACGTTATATAGTATTACGTTATAACGTATAACGTTATATAGTATTACGTTATAACGTTTAACGTTATATAGTATTACCATATCACGTATAAAGTTATATAGTATTACGGTATAACGTATAACGTTATATACTATTACGTTATAACGTTATATAGTATCACCATGTAACGTATAACGTTATATAGTATTACGTTATAACGTATAACGTTATATAGTATCACTATGTAACGTACAACGTTATATAGTATTACGTTATAACGTATAACGTTATATAGTATTACGTTATAACGTATAACGTTATATAGTATTACGCTATATCGTATAACGTTATATAGTATTACGTTATAACGTATAACGTTATATAGTATTACCATATAACGTATAACGTTATATAGTATTAGGTTATAACGTTATATAGTATCACCATATAACGTATAACGTTATATAGTATTACGTTATATCGTATAACGTTATATAGTATTGCGATATAACGTATAACATTATATAGTATTACGTTATAACGTATAACGTTATATAGTATTACGTTATAACGTATAACGTTATATAGTATTACGTTATAACGTATAACGTTATATAGTATTACGTTATAACGTATAACATTATATAGTAGTACGTTATAACGTATAACATTATATAGTATTACGTTATAACGTATAACGTTATATAGTATCACCATGTAACGTATAACGTTATATAGTATCACCATGTAACGTATAACGTTTTATAGTATCACCATGTAACGTATAACGTTATATAGTATTACGTTATAACGTATAACGTTATATAGTATGACGTTATAACGTATAACGTTATATAGTATTACGTTATAACGTATAACGTTATATAGTATTACGTTATAACGTATAACGTTATTTAGTATTACCATATAACGTATAACGTTATGTAGTATTACGTTATATCGTATAACGTTATATAGTATTACGTTATAACGTATAACGTTATATAGTATTACCATATCACGTATAACGTTATATAGTATTACGGTATAACGTATAACGTTATATACTATTACGTTATAACGTTATATAGTATCACCATGTAACGAATAACGTTATATAGTATTACGTTATAACGTATAACGTATAACGTTATATAGTATTACGTTATAACGTATAACGTTATATAGTATTATGTTATAACGTATAACGTTATATAGTATTACGTTATAACGTATAACGTTATTTAGTATTACCATATAACGTATAACGTTATGTAGTATTACGTTATAACGTATAACGTTATATAGTATTACGTTATAACGTATAACGTTATATAGTATTACGTTATAACGTATAACGTTATATAGTATTACGTTATAACGTATAACGTTATATAGTATGACGTTATAACGTATAACGTTATATAGTATTACCATATAACGTATAACGTTATATAGTATTACCATATAACGTATAACGTTATATAGTATTACCATATAACGTATAACGTTATATAGTATTACGTTATAACGTATAACGTTATTTAGTATTACCATATAACGTATAACGTTATATGGTATTACCATATAATGTATAACGTTATATAGTATTACGTTATAACGTATAACGTTATATAGTATTACGTTATAACGTATAACATTATATGGTATTACGTTATAACGTATAACGTTATTTAGTATTACCATATAACGTATAACGTTATGTAGTATTACGTTATAACGTATAACGTTATATAGTATTACGTTATAACGTATAACGTTATATAGTATTACGTTATAACGTATAACGTTATATAGTATTACGTTATAACGTATAACGTTATATAGTATTACGTTATAACGTATAACGTTATTTAGTATTACCATATAACGTATAACGTTATGTAGTATTACGTTATAACGTATAACGTTATATAGTATTACGTTATAACGTTTAACGTTTTATAGTATTACCATATCACGTATAAAGTTATATAGTATTACGGTATAACGTATAACGTTATATACTATTACGTTATAACGTTATATAGTATCACCATGTAACGTATAACGTTATATAGTATTACGTTATAACGTATAACGTTATATAGTATCACTATGTAACGTACAACGTTATATAGTATTACGTTATAACGTATAACGTTATATAGTATTACGTTATAACGTATAACGTTATATAGTATTACGCTATATCGTATAACGTTATATAGTATTACGTTATAACGTATAACGTTATATAGTATTACGTTATAACGTATAACGTTATTTAGTATTACCATATAACGTATAACGTTATGTAGTATTACGTTATAACGTATAACGTTATATAGTATTACGTTATAACGTATAACGTTATTTAGTATTACCATATAACGTATAACGTTATGTAGTATTACGTTATAACGTATAACGTTATATAGTATTACGTTATAACGTATAACGTTATATAGTATTACGTTATAACGTATAACGTTATATAGTATTACCATATAACGTATAACGTTATATAGTATTACGTTATAACGTATAACGTTATATAGTATTACGTTATAACGTATAACGTTATATAGTATTACGTTATAACGTATAACGTTATATAGTATGACGTTATAACGTATAACGTTATATAGTATTACCATATAACGTATAACGTTATATAGTATTACCATATAACGTATAACGTTATATAGTATTACCATATAACGTATAACGTTATATAGTATTACGTTATAACGTATAACGTTATTTAGTATTACCATATAACGTATAACGTTATATGGTATTACCATATAATGTATAACGTTATATAGTATTACCATATAACGTATAACGTTATATAGTATTACGTTATAACGTATAACGTTATATAGTATTACGTTATAACGTATAACGTTATATAGTATTACGTTATAACGTATAACGTTATATAGTATTACGTTATAACGTATAACGTTATATAGTATTACGTTATAACGTATAACGTTATATAGTATTACGTTATAACGTATAACGTTATATAGTATTACGTTATAACGTATAACGTTATATAGTATTACGTTATAACGTATAACGTTATATAGTATTACGTTATAACGTATAACGTTATATAGTATTACGTTATAACGTATAACGTTATATAGTATTACGTTATAACGTATAACGTTATATAGTATCACCATGTAACGTATAACGTTATATAGTATCACCATGTAACGTATAACGTTATATAGTATCACCATGTAACGTATAACGTTATATAGTATTACGTTATAACGTATGACGTTATATAGTATGACGTTATAACGTATAACGTTATATAGTATTACGTTATAACGTATAACGTTATATAGTATTACGTTATAACGTATAACGTTATATAGTATTACGTTATAACGTATAACGTTATATAGTATTACGTTATAACGTTTAACGTTATATAGTATTACCATATCACGTATAAAGTTATATAGTATTACGGTATAACGTATAACGTTATATACTATTACGTTATAACGTTATATAGTATCACCATGTAACGTATAACGTTATATAGTATTACGTTATAACGTATAACGTTATATAGTATCACTATGTAACGTACAACGTTATATAGTATTACGTTATAACGTATAACGTTATATAGTATTACGTTATAACGTATAACGTTATATAGTATTACGCTATATCGTATAACGTTATATAGTATTACGTTATAACGTATAACGTTATATAGTATTACCATATAACGTATAACGTTATATAGTATTAGGTTATAACGTTATATAGTATCACCATATAACGTATAACGTTATATAGTATTACGTTATATCGTATAACGTTATATAGTATTGCGATATAACGTATAACATTATATAGTATTACGTTATAACGTATAACGTTATATAGTATTACGTTATAACGTATAACGTTATATAGTATTACGTTATAACGTATAACGTTATATAGTATTACGTTATAACGTATAACATTATATAGTAGTACGTTATAACGTATAACATTATATAGTATTACGTTATAACGTATAACGTTATATAGTATCACCATGTAACGTATAACGTTATATAGTATCACCATGTAACGTATAACGTTTTATAGTATCCCCATGTAACGTATAACGTTATATAGTATTACGTTATAACGTATAACGTTATATAGTATGACGTTATAACGTATAACGTTATATAGTATTACGTTATAACGTATAACGTTATATAGTATTACGTTATAACGTATAACGTTATTTAGTATTACCATATAACGTATAACGTTATGTAGTATTACGTTATATCGTATAACGTTATATAGTATTACGTTATAACGTATAACGTTATATAGTATTACCATATAACGTATAACGTTATATAGTATTAGGTTATAACGTATAACGTTATATAGTATTACGTTATAACGTATAACGTTATTTAGTATTACCATATAACGTATAACGTTATGTAGTATTACGTTATAACGTATAACGTTATATAGTATTACGTTATAACGTATAACGTTATATAGTATTACGTTATAACGTATAACGTTATATAGTATTACGTTATAACGTATAACGTTATGTAGTATTACGTTATAACGTATAACGTTATATAGTATTAGGTTATAACGTATAACGTTATATAGTATTACGTTATAACGTATAACGTTATTTAGTATTACCATATAACGTATAACGTTATGTAGTATTACGTTATAACGTATAACGTTATATAGTATTACGTTATAACGTATAACGTTATATAGTATTACGTTATAACGTATAACGTTATATAGTATTACGTTATAACGTATAACGTTATATAGTATTACGCTATATCGTATAACGTTATATAGTATTACGTTATAACGTATAACGTTATATAGTATTACCATATAACGTATAACGTTATATAGTATTAGGTTATAACGTTATATAGTATCACCATATAACGTATAACGTTATATAGTATTACGTTATATCGTATAACGTTATATAGTATTGCGATATAACGTATAACATTATATAGTATTACGTTATAACGTATAACGTTATATAGTATTACGTTATAACGTATAACGTTATATAGTATTACGTTATAACGTATAACGTTATATAGTATTACGTTATAACGTATAACATTATATAGTAGTACGTTATAACGTATAACATTATATAGTATTACGTTATAACGTATAACGTTATATAGTATCACCATGTAACGTATAACGTTATATAGTATCACCATGTAACGTATAACGTTTTATAGTATCACCATGTAACGTATAACGTTATATAGTATTACGTTATAACGTATAACGTTATATAGTATGACGTTATAACGTATAACGTTATATAGTATTACGTTATAACGTATAACGTTATATAGTATTACGTTATAACGTATAACGTTATTTAGTATTACCATATAACGTATAACGTTATGTAGTATTACGTTATATCGTATAACGTTATATAGTATTACGTTATAACGTATAACGTTATATAGTATTACCATATCACGTATAACGTTATATAGTATTACGGTATAACGTATAACGTTATATACTATTACGTTATAACGTTATATAGTATCACCATGTAACGAATAACGTTATATAGTATTACGTTATAACGTATAACGTATAACGTTATATAGTATTACGTTATAACGTATAACGTTATATAGTATTATGTTATAACGTATAACGTTATATAGTATTACGTTATAACGTATAACGTTATTTAGTATTACCATATAACGTATAACGTTATGTAGTATTACGTTATAACGTATAACGTTATATAGTATTACCATATAACGTATAACGTTATATAGTATTACCATATAACGTATAACGTTATATAGTATTACCATATAACGTATAACGTTATATAGTATTACGTTATAACGTATAACGTTATTTAGTATTACCATATAACGTATAACGTTATATGGTATTACCATATAATGTATAACGTTATATAGTATTACGTTATAACGTATAACGTTATATAGTATTACGTTATAACGTATAACATTATATGGTATTACGTTATAACGTATAACGTTATTTAGTATTACCATATAACGTATAACGTTATGTAGTATTACGTTATAACGTATAACGTTATATAGTATTACGTTATAACGTATAACGTTATATAGTATTACGTTATAACGTATAACGTTATATAGTATTACGTTATAACGTATAACGTTATATAGTATTACGTTATAACGTATAACGTTATATAGTATTACGTTATAACGTATAACGTTATTTAGTATTACCATATAACGTATAACGTTATGTAGTATTACGTTATAACGTATAACGTTATATAGTATTACGTTATAACGTTTAACGTTTTATAGTATTACCATATCACGTATAAAGTTATATAGTATTACGGTATAACGTATAACGTTATATACTATTACGTTATAACGTTATATAGTATCACCATGTAACGTATAACGTTATATAGTATTACGTTATAACGTATAACGTTATATAGTATCACCATGTAACGTACAACGTTATATAGTATTACGTTATAACGTATAACGTTATATAGTATTACGTTATAACGTATAACGTTATATAGTATTAGGTTATAACGTATAACGTTATATAGTATTACGTTATAACGTATAACGTTATTTAGTATTACCATATAACGTATAACGTTATGTAGTATTACGTTATAACGTATAACGTTATATAGTATTACGTTATAACGTATAACGTTATATAGTATTACCATATAACGTATAACGTTATATAGTATTACGTTATAACGTATAACGTTATATAGTATTACGTTATAACGTATAACGTTATATAGTATTACGTTATAACGTATAACGTTATATAGTATGACGTTATAACGTATAACGTTATATAGTATTACCATATAACGTATAACGTTATATAGTATTACCATATAACGTATAACGTTATGTAGTATCACCATGTAACGTATAACGTTATATAGTATCACCATGTAACGTATAACGTTATATAGTATTACGTTATAACGTATGACGTTATATAGTATTACGTTATAACGTATAACGTTATATAGTATTACGTTATAACGTATAACGTTATATAGTATTACGTTATAACGTATAACGTTATATAGTATTACGTTATAACGTATAACGTTATATAGTATCACCATGTAACGTATAACGTTATATAGTATCACCATGTAACGTATAACGTTATATAGTATCACCATGTAACGTATAACGTTATATAGTATTACGTTATAACGTATGACGTTATATAGTATGACGTTATAACGTATAACGTTATATAGTATTACGTTATAACGTATAACGTTATATAGTATTACGTTATAACGTATAACGTTATATAGTATTACGTTATAACGTATAACGTTATATAGTATTACGTTATAACGTATAACGTTATATAGTATTACGTTATAACGTATAACGTTATATAGTATGACGTTATAACGTATAACGTTATATAGTATTACCATATAACGTATAACGTTATATAGTATTACCATATAACGTATAACGTTATGTAGTATCACCATGTAACGTATAACGTTATATAGTATCACCATGTAACGTATAACGTTATATAGTATTACGTTATAACGTATGACGTTATATAGTATTACGTTATAACGTATAACGTTATATAGTATTACGTTATAACGTATAACGTTATATAGTATTACGTTATAACGTATAACGTTATATAGTATTACGTTATAACGTATAACGTTATATAGTATTACGTTATAACGTATAACGTTATATAGTATTACGTTATAACGTATAACGTTATATAGTATTACGTTATAACGTATAACGTTATATAGTATCACCATGTAACGTATAACGTTATATAGTATCACCATGTAACGTATAACGTTATATAGTATCACCATGTAACGTATAACGTTATATAGTATTACGTTATAACGTATGACGTTATATAGTATGACGTTATAACGTATAACGTTATATAGTATTACGTTATAACGTATAACGTTATATAGTATTACGTTATAACGTATAACGTTATATAGTATTACGTTATAACGTTTAACGTTATATAGTATTACCATATCACGTATAAAGTTATATAGTATTACGGTATAACGTATAACGTTATATACTATTACGTTATAACGTTATATAGTATCACCATGTAACGTATAACGTTATATAGTATTACGTTATAACGTATAACGTTATATAGTATCACTATGTAACGTACAACGTTATATAGTATTACGTTATAACGTATAACGTTATATAGTATTACGTTATAACGTATAACGTTATATAGTATTACGCTATATCGTATAACGTTATATAGTATTACGTTATAACGTATAACGTTATATAGTATTACCATATAACGTATAACGTTATATAGTATTAGGTTATAACGTTATATAGTATCACCATATAACGTATAACGTTATATAGTATTACGTTATATCGTATAACGTTATATAGTATTGCGATATAACGTATAACATTATATAGTATTACGTTATAACGTATAACGTTATATAGTATTACGTTATAACGTATAACGTTATATAGTATTACGTTATAACGTATAACGTTATATAGTATTACGTTATAACGTATAACATTATATAGTAGTACGTTATAACGTATAACATTATATAGTATTACGTTATAACGTATAACGTTATATAGTATCACCATGTAACGTATAACGTTATATAGTATCACCATGTAACGTATAACGTTTTATAGTATCACCATGTAACGTATAACGTTATATAGTATTACGTTATAACGTATAACGTTATATAGTATGACGTTATAACGTATAACGTTATATAGTATTACGTTATAACGTATAACGTTATATAGTATTACGTTATAACGTGTAACGTTATTTAGTATTACCATATAACGTATAACGTTATGTAGTATTACGTTATATCGTATAACGTTATATAGTATTACGTTATAACGTATAACGTTATATAGTATTACCATATAACGTATAACGTTATATAGTATTAGGTTATAACGTATAACGTTATATAGTATTACGTTATAACGTATAACGTTATTTAGTATTACCATATAACGTATAACGTTATGTAGTATTACGTTATAACGTATAACGTTATATAGTATTACGTTATAACGTATAACGTTATATAGTATTACGTTATAACGTATAACGTTATATAGTATTACGTTATAACTTATAACGTTATGTAGTATTACGTTATAACGTATAACGTTATATAGTATTAGGTTATAACGTATAACGTTATATAGTATTACGTTATAACGTATAACGTTATTTAGTATTACCATATAACGTATAACGTTATGTAGTATTACGTTATAACGTATAACGTTATATAGTATTACGTTATAACGTATAACGTTATATAGTATTACGTTATAACGTATAACGTTATATAGTATTACGTTATAACGTATAACGTTATATAGTATTACGTTATAACGTATAACGTTATATAGTATTACGTTATAACGTATAACGTTATATAGTATTACGTTATAACGTATAACGTTATATAGTATGACGTTATAACGTATAACGTTATATAGTATTACCATATAACGTATAACGTTATATAGTATTACCATATAACGTATAACGTTATATAGTATTACCATATAACGTATAACGTTATATAGTATTACGTTATAACGTATAACGTTATTTAGTATTACCATATAACGTATAACGTTATATGGTATTACCATATAATGTATAACGTTATATAGTATTACGTTATAACGTATAACGTTATATAGTATTACGTTATAACGTATAACATTATATGGTATTACGTTATAACGTATAACGTTATTTAGTATTACCATATAACGTATAACGTTATGTAGTATTACGTTATAACGTATAACGTTATATAGTATTACGTTATAACGTATAACGTTATATAGTATTACGTTATAACGTATAACGTTATATAGTATTACGTTATAACGTATAACGTTATATAGTATTACGTTATAACGTATAACGTTATTTAGTATTACCATATAACGTATAACGTTATGTAGTATTACGTTATAACGTATAACGTTATATAGTATTACGTTATAACGTTTAACGTTTTATAGTATTACCATATCACGTATAAAGTTATATAGTATTACGGTATAACGTATAACGTTATATACTATTACGTTATAACGTTATATAGTATCACCATGTAACGTATAACGTTATATAGTATTACGTTATAACGTATAACGTTATATAGTATCACCATGTAACGTACAACGTTATATAGTATTACGTTATAACGTATAACGTTATATAGTATTACGTTATAACGTATAACGTTATATAGTATTACGTTATATCGTATAACGTTATATAGTATTACGTTATAACGTATAACGTTATATAGTATTACCATATAACGTATAACGTTATATAGTATTAGGTTATAACGTATAACGTTATATAGTATTACGTTATAACGTATAACGTTATTTAGTATTACCATATAACGTATAACGTTATGTAGTATTACGTTATAACGTATAACGTTATATAGTATTACGTTATAACGTATAACGTTATATAGTATTACCATATAACGTATAACGTTATATAGTATTACGTTATAACGTATAACGTTATATAGTATTACGTTATAACGTATAACGTTATATAGTATTACGTTATAACGTATAACGTTATATAGTATGACGTTATAACGTATAACGTTATATAGTATTACCATATAACGTATAACGTTATATAGTATTACCATATAACGTATAACGTTATGTAGTATCACCATGTAACGTATAACGTTATATAGTATCACCATGTAACGTATAACGTTATATAGTATTACGTTATAACGTATGACGTTATATAGTATTACGTTATAACGTATAACGTTATATAGTATTACGTTATAACGTATAACGTTATATAGTATTACGTTATAACGTATAACGTTATATAGTATTACGTTATAACGTATAACGTTATATAGTATCACCATGTAACGTATAACGTTATATAGTATCAACATGTAACGTATAACGTTATATAGTATCACCATGTAACGTATAACGTTATATAGTATTACGTTATAACGTATGACGTTATATAGTATGACGTTATAACGTATAACGTTATATAGTATTACGTTATAACGTATAACGTTATATAGTATTACGTTATAACGTATAACGTTATATAGTATTACGTTATAACGTATAACGTTATATAGTATTACGTTATAACGTATAACGTTATATAGTATTACGTTATAACGTATAACGTTATATAGTATGACGTTATAACGTATAACGTTATATAGTATTACCATATAACGTATAACGTTATATAGTATTACCATATAACGTATAACGTTATGTAGTATCACCATGTAACGTATAACGTTATATAGTATTACGTTATAACGTATGACGTTATATAGTATTACGTTATAACGTATAACGTTATATAGTATTACGTTATAACGTATAACGTTATATAGTATTACGTTATAACGTATAACGTTATATAGTATTACGTTATAACGTATAACGTTATATAGTATTACGTTATAACGTATAACGTTATATAGTATTACGTTATAACGTATAACGTTATATAGTATTACGTTATAACGTATAACGTTATATAGTATCACCATGTAACGTATAACGTTATATAGTATCACCATGTAACGTATAACGTTATATAGTATCACCATGTAACGTATAACGTTATATAGTATTACGTTATAACGTATGACGTTATATAGTATGACGTTATAACGTATAACGTTATATAGTATTACGTTATAACGTATAACGTTATATAGTATTACGTTATAACGTATAACGTTATATAGTATTACGTTATAACGTATAACGTTATATAGTATTACGTTATAACGTATAACGTTATATAGTATTACGTTATAACGTTTAACGTTATATAGTATTACCATATCACGTATAAAGTTATATAGTATTACGGTATAACGTATAACGTTATATACTATTACGTTATAACGTTATATAGTATCACCATGTAACGTATAACGTTATATAGTATTACGTTATAACGTATAACGTTATATAGTATCACTATGTAACGTACAACGTTATATAGTATTACGTTATAACGTATAACGTTATATAGTATTACGTTATAACGTATAACGTTATATAGTATTACGCTATATCGTATAACGTTATATAGTATTACGTTATAACGTATAACGTTATATAGTATTACCATATAACGTATAACGTTATATAGTATTAGGTTATAACGTTATATAGTATCACCATATAACGTATAACGTTATATAGTATTACGTTATATCGTATAACGTTATATAGTATTGCGATATAACGTATAACATTATATAGTATTACGTTATAACGTATAACGTTATATAGTATTACGTTATAACGTATAACGTTATATAGTATTACGTTATAACGTATAACGTTATATAGTATTACGTTATAACGTATAACATTATATAGTAGTACGTTATAACGTATAACATTATATAGTATTACGTTATAACGTATAACGTTATATAGTATCACCATGTAACGTATAACGTTATATAGTATCACCATGTAACGTATAACGTTTTATAGTATCACCATGTAACGTATAACGTTATATAGTATTACGTTATAACGTATAACGTTATATAGTATGACGTTATAACGTATAACGTTATATAGTATTACGTTATAACGTATAACGTTATATAGTATTACGTTATAACGTATAACGTTATTTAGTATTACCATATAACGTATAACGTTATGTAGTATTACGTTATATCGTATAACGTTATATAGTATTACGTTATAACGTATAACGTTATATAGTATTACCATATAACGTATAACGTTATATAGTATTAGGTTATAACGTATAACGTTATATAGTATTACGTTATAACGTATAACGTTATTTAGTATTACCATATAACGTATAACGTTATGTAGTATTACGTTATAACGTATAACGTTATATAGTATTACGTTATAACGTATAACGTTATATAGTATTACGTTATAACGTATAACGTTATATAGTATTACGTTATAACGTATAACGTTATGTAGTATTACGTTATAACGTATAACGTTATATAGTATTAGGTTATAACGTATAACGTTATATAGTATTACGTTATAACGTATAACGTTATTTAGTATTACCATATAACGTATAACGTTATGTAGTATTACGTTATAACGTATAACGTTATATAGTATTACGTTATAACGTATAACGTTATATAGTATTACGTTATAACGTATAACGTTATATAGTATTACGTTATAACGTATAACGTTATATAGTATTACGCTATATCGTATAACGTTATATAGTATTACGTTATAACGTATAACGTTATATAGTATTACCATATAACGTATAACGTTATATAGTATTAGGTTATAACGTTATATAGTATCACCATATAACGTATAACGTTATATAGTATTACGTTATATCGTATAACGTTATATAGTATTGCGATATAACGTATAACATTATATAGTATTACGTTATAACGTATAACGTTATATAGTATTACGTTATAACGTATAACGTTATATAGTATTACGTTATAACGTATAACGTTATATAGTATTACGTTATAACGTATAACATTATATAGTAGTACGTTATAAAGTATAACATTATATAGTATTACGTTATAACGTATAACGTTATATAGTATCACCATGTAACGTATAACGTTATATAGTATCACCATGTAACGTATAACGTTTTATAGTATCACCATGTAACGTATAACGTTATATAGTATTACGTTATAACGTATAACGTTATATAGTATGACGTTATAACGTATAACGTTATATAGTATTACGTTATAACGTATAACGTTATATAGTATTACGTTATAACGTATAACGTTATTTAGTATTACCATATAACGTATAACGTTATGTAGTATTACGTTATATCGTATAACGTTATATAGTATTACGTTATAACGTATAACGTTATATAGTATTACCATATCACGTATAACGTTATATAGTATTACGGTATAACGTATAACGTTATATACTATTACGTTATAACGTTATATAGTATCACCATGTAACGAATAACGTTATATAGTATTACGTTATAACGTATAACGTATAACGTTATATAGTATTACGTTATAACGTATAACGTTATATAGTATTATGTTATAACGTATAACGTTATATAGTATTACGTTATAACGTATAACGTTATTTAGTATTACCATATAACGTATAACGTTATGTAGTATTACGTTATAACGTATAACGTTATATAGTATTACGTTATAACGTATAACGTTATATAGTATTACGTTATAACGTATAACGTTATATAGTATTACGTTATAACGTATAACGTTATATAGTATGACGTTATAACGTATAAACGTTATATAGTATTACCATATAACGTATAACGTTATATAGTATTACCATATAACGTATAACGTTATATAGTATTACCATATAACGTATAACGTTATATAGTATTACGTTATAACGTATAACGTTATTTAGTATTACCATATAACGTATAACGTTATATGGTATTACCATATAATGTATAACGTTATATAGTATTACGTTATAACGTATAACGTTATATAGTATTACGTTATAACGTATAACATTATATGGTATTACGTTATAACGTATAACGTTATTTAGTATTACCATATAACGTATAACGTTATGTAGTATTACGTTATAACGTATAACGTTATATAGTATTACGTTATAACGTATAACGTTATATAGTATTACGTTATAACGTATAACGTTATATAGTATTACGTTATAACGTATAACGTTATATAGTATTACGTTATAACGTATAACGTTATTTAGTATTACCATATAACGTATAACGTTATGTAGTATTACGTTATAACGTATAACGTTATATAGTATTACGTTATAACGTTTAACGTTTTATAGTATTACCATATCACGTATAAAGTTATATAGTATTACGGTATAACGTATAACGTTATATACTATTACGTTATAACGTTATATAGTATCACCATGTAACGTATAACGTTATATAGTATTACGTTATAACGTATAACGTTATATAGTATCACCATGTAACGTACAACGTTATATAGTATTACGTTATAACGTATAACGTTATATAGTATTACCATATAACGTATAACGTTATATAGTATTAGGTTATAACGTATAACGTTATATAGTATTACGTTATAACGTATAACGTTATTTAGTATTACCATATAACGTATAACGTTATGTAGTATTACGTTATAACGTATAACGTTATTTAGTATTACCATATAACGTATAACGTTATATGGTATTACCATATAATGTATAACGTTATATAGTATTACCATATAACGTATAACGTTATATAGTATTACGTTATAACGTATAACGTTATATAGTATTACGTTATAACGTATAACGTTATATAGTATTACGTTATAACGTATAACGTTATATAGTATTACGTTATAACGTATAACGTTATATAGTATTACGTTATAACGTATAACGTTATATAGTATTACGTTATAACGTATAACGTTATATAGTATTACGTTATAACGTATAACGTTATATAGTATTACGTTATAACGTATAACGTTATATAGTATCACCATGTAACGTATAACGTTATATAGTATCACCATGTAACGTATAACGTTATATAGTATCACCATGTAACGTATAACGTTATATAGTATTACGTTATAACGTATGACGTTATATAGTATGACGTTATAACGTATAACGTTATATAGTATTACGTTATAACGTATAACGTTATATAGTATTACGTTATAACGTATAACGTTATATAGTATTACGTTATAACGTATAACGTTATATAGTATTACGTTATAACGTATAACGTTATATAGTATTACGTTATAACGTATAACGTTATATAGTATTACGTTATAACGTATAACGTTATATAGTATTACGTTATAACGTATAACGTTATATAGTATCACCATGTAACGTATAACGTTATATAGTATCACCATGTAACGTATAACGTTATATAGTATCACCATGTAACGTATAACGTTATATAGTATTACGTTATAACGTATAACGTTATATAGTATTACGTTATAACGTATAACGTTATATAGTATTACGCTATATCGTATAACGTTATATAGTATTACGTTATAACGTATAACGTTATATAGTATTACCATATAACGTATAACGTTATATAGTATTAGGTTATAACGTTATATAGTATCACCATATAACGTATAACGTTATATAGTATTACGTTATATCGTATAACGTTATATAGTATTGCGATATAACGTATAACATTATATAGTATTACGTTATAACGTATAACGTTATATAGTATTACGTTATAACGTATAACGTTATATAGTATTACGTTATAACGTATAACGTTATATAGTATTACGTTATAACGTATAACATTATATAGTATTACGTTATAACGTATAACATTATATAGTATTACGTTATAACGTATAACGTTATATAGTATCACCATGTAACGTATAACGTTATATAGTATCACCATGTAACGTATAACGTTTTATAGTATCACCATGTAACGTATAACGTTATATAGTATTACGTTATAACGTATAACGTTATATAGTATGACGTTATAACGTATAACGTTATATAGTATTACGTTATAACGTATAACGTTATATAGTATTACGTTATAACGTATAACGTTATTTAGTATTACCATATAACGTATAACGTTATGTAGTATTACGTTATAACGTATAACGTTATATAGTATTACGTTATAACGTATAACGTTATATAGTATTACCATATCACGTATAACGTTATATAGTATTACGGTATAACGTATAACGTTATATACTATTACGTTATAACGTTATATAGTATCACCATGTAACGAATAACGTTATATAGTATTACGTTATAACGTATAACGTTATATAGTATTACGTTATAACGTATAACGTTATTTAGTATTAACATATAACGTATAACGTTATGTAGTATTACGTTATAACGTATAACGTTATATAGTATTACGTTATAACGTATAACGTTATATAGTATTACCATATCACGTATAACGTTATATAGTATTACGGTATAACGTATAACGTTATATACTATTACGTTATAACGTTATATAGTATCACCATGTAACGAATAACGTTATATAGTATTACGTTATAACGTATAACGTATAACGTTATATAGTATTACGTTATAACGTATAACGTTATATAGTATTACGTTATAACGTATAACGTTATATAGTATTACGTTATATCGTATAACGTTATTTAGTATTACCATATAACGTATAACGTTATATAGTATTACGTTATAACTCATAACGTTATGTAGTATTACGTTATAACGTATAACGTTATATAGTATTACGTTATAACTCATAACGTTATATAGTATTACGTTATAACGTATAACGTTATATAGTATTACCGTATAACGTATAACGTTATATAGTATTACGTTATAACGTATGTAGTATCGTGAGTGAGAGGCCTGGGAGTTGGCGGGTGAACCGCGTGAAATGTCGCGAGAGCCGAGGCGTTTGTTTTCCATCGCGTAGTTTTGGAAAGAGTAGGCCTACGTGATCTTGCCCACGAGCGGTTGCCAAGCGACGGGAAAAGAGGGGGAATCAACAAGGAGAGTTTGCGAGTGGCGTTACCGAGAGAGTGTGGATGGCATTTTGTAAAAAGTCGAGTCGTTATCTAATTATTTAATTGTGCTGTTTTCTGTATGTTTGGTGTGAATAGTTCAGGTTGAACTACAATCGTCTTTTCTGTCAAATCAACATCTGTATCATCCATTCCTTGTAAATATATTATATCACGATATTACATTTTTTGGGGGCTCAGCCGGGATTGGACAAGACAGAAAACGAAACGGTTTAACAGAGCTATTCGCGCTAGTTGTGAGTTTACCGGTACGCGGTGCGGTAAAAGACGATATCGTTGACCATTTAAGTTGGTGTAGTGTGAAAAAATGGCTAACGTCGGGGACGAACGATTGTCGGGTGAAGAAGGTTCGACGCTGGAGGAGCTGAGAAGTAAGCTCGCGCGAATGAACCTCCCTATATCGGGCGCGAGGTCAGTGCTGATTGCGAGGCTGAATCGGGCGTGTAGGGCTGGACAATCGTATCCTAAGGGAGCGACGGGCGGTGAAGAGCCAACCGGTCAACGAGATTTAGAAAATGTACAGAGAGCTGAGCGTGATTGTAACGAAGACGAAAATGTTGAGAAAATGAATACGAAGGAGTTGAAAGAGCGCCTTGCTAGTTTGGGTTTAAAAACGACGGGAAGAAAAGCAGAATTACGCGCACGACTACAAGCGGCCATGGACGGTAACGATGTTTCGTCGGAAGAAGAAAGCGACGACGAAAGTGAGGACGAAGATGACAAAAAATACGCAAGAAGACACAAGAGAGGTACGCGAAGGGTGTATCAGGACCGTGATGAATATTGTCGAAGGGCATGTGTTGGTTCGACACTGAGTTTCAGAGACGTCGAAGATGCATTAGAGTCGTTTAGTGGCAACAAAGGTGAAAATGTCGAACGATGGTTCGAGTCGTTCGAGGAAGTCGCTGATACGTGCATGTGGTCGGATGGACAGAAGACAGTCTACGCGAGGAAGCTGCTGAAGGGATCAGCGAAAATATTCGCGAGCTTCGAGTGTCACGCCAGGACTTGGCATGAGTTGAAGAGGGGGCTAGTGAAAGAATTTTCGAGGAAAGTTAACAGTAGGCAGGTACATCAGAAACTTGAAGAAACAAAAAAGGAGAGTGATGAAGCATGTTTGGCTTACATGTACCGCATGCTCGAAATAGCCAGCCATGTGGACATAGAGGAGGAAGCAAAGGTGGAATACATAGTGGATGGAATAATAGACGACGAGAGAAATAAGGCTATATTATACGGCGCTACGTCAATCAAAGAATTGAGGAAGAGGTTAGTGATGTACGAAGAGCAGAAGAGTCGCAGAGTAAAGTCGATCGTGAAGCCGGCTAAAACCGAGAAGAAAGAGAAGCTCAGTCAATCTGCAGATGTAATGAAGAAAAGAAGATGCTTCATTTGTGGTAGTGAGGATCATCTAAGTGTTAAGTGTCCGGAGAGAGGAAAAGGTGTTAGGTGTTTCGAGTGCGGCGGATTTGGACATGTTGCAGCGAGGTGTACGGCGCGACCGAAAGAGACCTGCGTAGTGTCAAGATCCGAGAAGGGGAAGTATATGAAGGAAGTGATGATAGATGATTGTAGGTTTGTGGCATTAGTGGATACGGGTAGTGATCTCACATTCATTCGATCAGACGAGTATGCGAGGTTAGGGTCACCACCGCAAGGTAAATGTAAACTTAAGTTCGACGGTCTTAGTTCCGCTGGCAATGAGACCTGGGGTGAATTCACCAAGGTAATGTTGGTTGATGGGTATAAACTGCCAATCACTTTACACGTTGTTTCGAACAAAATATTGACGAAGCACGGCATGTTGTTGGGCACTGATTTTCTGGATCAGGTAGAATTACGGGTTAAGCGAGGCGAAGTGACTTTCTTGCGGCTTGACGAACAGACTAACAAAGACGTGCCGGATATATTTAGAATCAACGCGATAGAACAGACTGATGAAATAGACCTAACACACGTGCAGGAACCGCATTATCGGGAAGCAATTCGCGATATCATTAAGGGGTATAAGCCGGAGAAAAAGCGGGACGTTGGGATAACGGCAAAAATCGTGTTAAAGAGTGACAAACCTGTGGTTCGAAGGCCGCGAAGATTGGCACCTTCGGAGAAAAAAGAGGTGGACGAGTTGATGGAATTATGGAAGCAGGAGGAGGAGAAGGCTCAAGTTAAACGGAAGAAAGAAGCTGTTGAGAAAGAAGAACGGGAGAAACGTGAAAAAGAGCGACGAGACAGGCGTGATGGCAGTAACACTAAAGACGATCAAGACGGCGATCTTGGTAGTCCCACGTCTCATAAAGGTCGCAGTAGTAGTACCGGAAGTAGTAGAAGAGACAAAAGGCGGTCTAAATCTAGATCTAAGGAACGAGAGAGGGATCGTCAGAGAAGCGACAGAGATCGTGATAGAGATAGAGATCGAGAAAGAGATAGAGAAAGAGAAAGAGAAAGAGACCGTGACCGCGAAAGAGAGCGTGAAAGAGAACGTGAAAGAGATAGAGAAAGGGAAAGGGACAGGGAACGAGAAAGAGAACGTGAAAGAGAAGAAGCAAGGAAAACTGAAAGAGAAATTATGCGTGAAAGGGAGGAAGAGGAAGAGGCGAAGGAGAGGAAAAAGAACGAAAGAAGAGCGAGAGAAAAAGAAGCAGCTTATCAAGAGCGTTTGAGAGCATGGGAGACGCGGGAACGTCGCAAACAAAAGGAATATGAGAAAGAAGCGGAGAAACGCAGAGCAAAACGGGAAGCGAGAGAAAGGGAAGCAAAACGCATCAGATGACAGCGAGATAGAAGGCAACATCTGAGGGCAGATGTTATTGCAGGATGGCCGAGTGTAGTATCGTGAGTGAGAGGCCTGGGAGTTGGCGGGTGAACCGCGTGAAATGTCGCGAGAGCCGAGGCGTTTGTTTTCCATCGCGTAGTTTTGGAAAGAGTAGGCCTACGTGATCTTGCCCACGAGCGGTTGCCAAGCGACGGGAAAAGAGGGGGAATCAACAAGGAGAGTTTGCGAGTGGCGTTACCGAGAGAGTGTGGATGGCATTTTGTAAAAAGTCGAGTCGTTATCTAATTATTTAATTGTGCTGTTTTCTGTATGTTTGGTGTGAATAGTTCAGGTTGAACTACAATCGTCTTTTCTGTCAAATCAACATCTGTATCATCCATTCCTTGTAAATATATTATATCACGATATTACACGTATAACGTTATATAGTATTACGTTATAACGTATAACGTTATTTAGTATTACGTTATAACGTATAACGTTATTTAGTATTACCATATAACGTATAACGTTATATAGTATTACGTTATAACGTATAACGTTATTTAGTATTACCATATAACGTATAGCGTTATGTAGTATTACGCTAAAACGTATAACGTTATATAGTATTACGTTATAACGTATAACGTTATATAGTATTACGTTATAACGTATAACGTTATATAGTATTACCATATAACGTATAACGTTATATAGTATTACGTTATAACGTATAACGTTATATAGTATTACGTTATAACGTATAACGTTATATAGTATTACGTTATAACGTATATCGTTATATAGTATTACCATATAACGTATAACGTTATATAGTATTACGTTATAACGTATAACGTTATATAGTATTACGTTATAACGTATAACGTTATATAGTATTACGTTATAACGTATAACGTTATATAGTATTACGTTATAACGTATAACGTTATATAGTATTACGTTATATCGTATAACGTTATTTAGTATTACCATATAACGTATAACGTTATATAGTATTACGTTATAACTCATAACGTTATGTAGTATTACGTTATAACGTATAACGTTATATAGTATTACGTTATAACTCATAACGTTATATAGTATTACGTTATAACGTATAACGTTATATAGTATTACCGTATAACGTATAACGTTATATAGTATTACGTTATAACGTATAACGTTATATAGTATTACGTTATAACGTATAACGTTATTTAGTATTACGTTATAACGTATAACGTTATTTAGTATTACCATATAACGTATAACGTTATATAGTATTACGTTATAACGTATAACGTTATTTAGTATTACCATATAACGTATAGCGTTATGTAGTATTACGCTAAAACGTATAACGT
This sequence comes from Bombus flavifrons, assembly GCF_040668555.2. Taxonomy (NCBI): domain Eukaryota; kingdom Metazoa; phylum Arthropoda; class Insecta; order Hymenoptera; family Apidae; genus Bombus; species Bombus flavifrons. The sequence goes on from NW_027184981.1 coordinate 39,594, forward strand.
TATATAGTATTACGTTATAACGTATAACGTTATATAGTATTACGTTATAACGTATAACGTTATATAGTATTACCATATAACGTATAACGTTATATAGTATTACGTTATAACGTATAACGTTATATAGTATTACGTTATAACGTATAACGTTATATAGTATTACGTTATAACGTATATCGTTATATAGTATTACCATATAACGTATAACGTTATATAGTATTACGTTATAACGTATAACGTTATATAGTATTACGTTATAACGTATAACGTTATATAGTATTACGTTATAACGTATAACGTTATATAGTATTACGTTATAACGTATAACGTTATATAGTATTACGTTATAACGTATAACGTTATATAGTATTACGTTATAACGTATAACGTTATATAGTATTACGTTATAACGTATAACGTTATATAGTATTACGTTATAACGTATAACGTTATATAGTATCACCATGTAACGTATAACGTTATATAGTATCACCATGTAACGTATAACGTTATATAGTATCACCATGTAACGTATAACGTTATATAGTATTACCATATAACGTATAACGTTATATAGTATTACGCTATAACGTATAACGTTATTTAGTATTACCATATAACGTATAAAGTTATGTAGTATTACGTTATAACGTATAACGTTATATAGTATTACGTTATAACGTATAACGTTATATAGTATTACGTTATAACGTATAACGTTATATAGTATTACGTTATAACGTATAACGTTATATAGTATTACGTTATAACGTATAACGTTATATAGTATTACGTTATAACGTATAACGTTATATAGTATTACGTTATAACGTATAACGTTATATAGTATTACGTTATAACGTATAACGTTATATAGTATTACCATATAACGTATAACGTTATATAGTATTACGTTATAACGTATAACGTTATATAGTATTACGTTATATCGTATAACGTTATATAGTATTACGTTATAACGTATAACGTTATATAGTATTACGTTATAACGTGTAACATTTTATAGTATAACGTTATAACGTATAACGTTATATAGTATCACCATGTAACGTACAACGTTATATAGTATTACGTTATAACGTATAACGTTATATAGTATTACGTTATAATGTATAACGTTATATAGTATTACGTTATATCGTATAACGTTATATAGTATTACGTTATAACGTATAACGTTATATAGTATTACCATATAACGTATAACGTTATATAGTATTACGTTATAACGTATAACGTTATATAGTATTACGTTATAACGTATAACGTTATATAGTATTACGTTATGACGTATAACGTTATATAGTATTACCATATAACGTATAACGTTATATAGTATTACGTTATAACGTTATATAGTATCACCATATAACGTATAACGTTATATAGTATGACGTTATATCGTATAACGTTATATAGTATTACGTTATAACGTATTACGTTATATAGTATTACGTTATAACGTATAACGTTATATAGTATTACGTTATAACGTATAACGTTATATAGTATCACCATGTAACGTATAACGTTATATAGTATCACCATGTAACGTATAACGTTATATAGTATTACCATATAACGTATAACGTTATATAGTATTACGTTATAACGTATAACGTTATTTAGTATTACCATATAACGTATAACGTTATGTAGTATTACGTTATAACGTATAACGTTATATAGTATTACGTTATAACGTATAACGTTATATAGTATTACGTTATAACGTATAACGTTATATAGTATTACCGTATAACGTATAACGTTATATAGTATTACGTTATAACGTATAACGTTATATAGTATTACGTTATAACGTATAACGTTAAATAGTATTACGTTATAACGTATAACGTTATTTAGTATTACCATATAACGTATAACGTTATATAGTATTACGTTATAACGTATAACGTTATTTAGTATTACCATATAACGTATAACGTTATGTAGTATTACGTTATAACGTATAACGTTATATAGTATTACGTTATAACGTATAACGTTATATAGTATTACGTTATAACGTATAACGTTATATAGTATTACCATATAACGTATAACGTTATATAGTATTACGTTATAACGTATAACGTTATTTAGTATTACCATATAACGTATAACGTTATGTAGTATTACGTTATAACGTATAACGTTATATAGTATTACGTTATAACGTATAACGTTATATAGTATTACGTTATAACGTATAACGTTATATAGTATTACGTTATGACGTATAACGTTATATAGTATTACCATATAACGTATAACGTTATATAGTATTACGTTATAACGTTATATAGTATCACCATATAACGTATAACGTTATATAGTATTACGTTATATCGTATAACGTTATATAGTATTACGTTATATAGTATTACGTAATAACGTATAGCGTCATATAGTATTACGTTATAACGTATAACGTTATATAGTATTACGTTATAACGTATAACGTTATATAGTATTTCGTTAGAACGTATAACATTATATAGTATTACGTTATAACGTATAACGTTATATAGTATCACCATGTAACGTATAACGTTATATAGTATCACCATGTAACGTATAACGTTATATAGTATCACCATGTAACGTATAACGTTATATAGTATTACCATATAACGTATAACGTTATATAGTATTACCATATAACGTATAACGTTATATAGTATTACGTTATAACGTTTAACGTTATTTAGTATTACCATATAACGTATAACGTTATGTAGTATTACGTTATAACGTATAACGTTATATAGTATGACGTTATAACGTATAACGTTATATAGTATTACGTTATAACGTATAACGATATAGTATTACCGTATAACGTATAACGTTATATAGTATTACGTTATAACGTATAACGTTATATAGTATTACGTTATAACGTATAACGTTATATAGTATTACGTTATAACGTATAACGTTATATAGTATTACGTTATAACGTATAACGTTATATAGTATTACGTTATAACGTATAACGTTATTTAGTATTACCATATAACGTATAACGTTATATAGTATTACGTTATAACGTATAACGTTATTTAGTATTACCATATAACGTATAACGTTATGTAGTATTACGCTATAACGTATAACGTTATATAGTATTACGTTATAACGTATAACGTTATATAGTATTACGTTATAACGTATAACGTTATATAGTATTACGTTATAACGTATAACGTTATATAGTATTACCGTATAACGTATAACGTTATATAGTATTACGTTATAACGTATTACGTTATATAGTATTACGTTATAACGTATAACGTTATATAGTATTACGTTATAACGTATTACGTTATATAGTATTACGTTATAACGTATAACGTTATATAGTATTACGTTATAACGTATAACGTTATATAGTATTACGTTATAACGTTCTATAGTATTACCATATAACGTATAACGTTATATAGTATTACGTTATAACGTATAACGTTATATAGTATTACGTTATAACGTATAACGTTATATAGTATTACGTTATAACGTATAACGATATATAGTATTACCGTATAACGTATAACGTTATGTAGTATTACCATATAACGTATAACGTTATACAGTATTAGGTTATAACGTATAACGTTATTTAGTATTACCATATAACGTATAACGTTATATAGTATTACGTTATAACGTATAACGTTATATAGTATTACGTTATAACGTATAACGTTATATAGTATTACGTTATAACGTATAACGTTATATAGTATTACGTTATAACGTATAACGTTATATAGTATTACGTTATAACGTATAACGTTATATAGTATCACCATGTAACGTATAACGTTATATAGTATCACCATGTAACGTATAACGTTATATAGTATCACCATGTAACGTATAACGTTATATAGTATTACCATATAACGTATAACGTTATATAGTATTACCATATAACGTATAACGTTATATAGTATTACGTTATAACGTTATATAGTATCACCATATAACGTATAACGTTATATAGTATTACGTTATATCGTATAACGTTATATAGTATTACGTTATAACGTATTACGTTATATAGTATTACGTTATAACGTATTACGTTATATAGTATTACGTTATAACGTATAACGTTATATAGTATTACGTTATAACGTATAACGTTATATAGTATTACGTTATATCGTATAACGTTATATAGTATTACGTTATAACGTATTACGTTATATAGTATTACGTTATAACGTATAACGTTATATAGTATTACCATATAACGTATAACGTTATATAGTATTACCATATAACGTATAACGTTATATAGTATTACGTTATAACGTTATATAGTATCACCATGTAACGTATAACGTTATATAGTATCACCATGTAACGAATAACGTTATATAGTATCACCATGTAACGTATAACGTTATATAGTATTACCATATAACGTATAACGTTATATAGTATTACCATATAACGTATAACGTTATATAGTATTACGTTATAACGTATAACGTTATTTAGTATTACCATATAACGTATAACGTTATGTAGTATTACGTTATAACGTATAACGTTATATAGTATTACGTTATAACTCATAACGTTATATAGTATTACGTTATAACGTATAACGTTATATAGTATTACCGTATAACGTATAACGTTATATAGTATTACGTTATAACGTATAACGTTATATAGTATTACGTTATAACGTATAACGTTATTTAGTATTACGTTATAACGTATAACGTTATTTAGTATTACCATATAACGTATAACGTTATATAGTATTACGTTATAACGTATAACGTTATTTAGTATTACCATATAACGTATAGCGTTATGTAGTATTACGCTAAAACGTATAACGTTATATAGTATTACGTTATAACGTATAACGTTATATAGTATTACGTTATAACGTATAACGTTATATAGTATTACGTTATAACGTATAACGTTATATAGTATTACCATATAACGTATAACGTTATATAGTATTACGTTATAACGTATAACGTTATATAGTATTACGTTATAACGTATAACGTTATATAGTATTACGTTATAACGTATAACGTTATATAGTATCACCATGTAACGTATAACGTTATATAGTATCACCATGTAACGTATAACGTTATATAGTATCACCATGTAACGTATAACGTTATATAGTATTACCATATAACGTATAACGTTATATAGTATTACGTTATAACGTATAACGTTATATAGTATTACGTTATAACGTATAACGTTATATAGTATTACGTTATATAGTATTACGTTATAACGTATAACGTTATATAGTATTACGTTATAACGTATAACGTTATTTAGTATTACCATATAACGTATAACGTTATGTAGTATTACGTTATAACGTATAACGTTATATAGTATTACGTTATAACGTATAACGTTATATAGTATTACGTTATAACGTATAACGTTATATAGTATTACGTTATGACGTATAACGTTATATAGTATTACCATATAACGTATAACGTTATATAGTATTACGTTATAACGTTATATAGTATCACCATATAACGTATAACGTTATATAGTATTACGTTATATCGTATAACGTTATATAGTATTACGTTATATAGTATTACGTAATAACGTATAGCGTCATATAGTATTACGTTATAACGTATAACGTTATATAGTATTACGTTATAACGTATAACGTTATATAGTATTACGTTAGAACGTATAACATTATATAGTATTACGTTATAACGTATAACGTTATATAGTATCACCATGTAACGTATAACGTTATATAGTATCACCATGTAACGTATAACGTTATATAGTATCACCATGTAACGTATAACGTTATATAGTATTACCATATAACGTATAACGTTATATAGTATTACCATATAACGTATAACGTTATATAGTATTACGTTATAACGTATAACGTTATTTAGTATTACCATATAACGTATAACGTTATGTAGTATTACGTTATAACGTATAACGTTATATAGTATTACGTTATAACGTATAACGTTATATAGTATTACGTTATAACGTATAACGTTATATAGTATTACGTTATAACGTATAACGTTATATAGTATTACGTTATGACGTATAACGTTATATAGTATTACCATATAACGTATAACGTTATATAGTATTACGTTATAACGTTATATAGTATCACCATATAACGTATAACGTTATATAGTATTACGTTATATCGTATAACGTTATATAGTATTACGTTATATAGTATTACGTAATAACGTATAGCGTCATATAGTATTACGTTATAACGTATAACGTTATATAGTATTACGTTATAACGTATAACGTTATATAGTATTACGTTAGAACGTATAACATTATATAGTATTACGTTATAACGTATAACGTTATATAGTATCACCATGTAACGTATAACGTTATATAGTATCACCATGTAACGTATAACGTTATATAGTATCACCATGTAACGTATAACGTTATATAGTATTACCATATAACGTATAACGTTATATAGTATTACCATATAACGTATAACGTTATATAGTATTACGTTATAACGTATAACGTTATTTAGTATTACCATATAACGTATAACGTTATGTAGTATTACGTTATAACGTATAACGTTATATAGTATTACGTTATAACGTATAACGTTATATAGTATTACGTTATAACGTATAACGATATAGTATTACCGTATAACGTATAACGTTATATAGTATTACGTTATAACGTATAACGTTATATAGTATTACGTTATAACGTATAACGTTATATAGTATTACGTTATAACGTATAACGTTATATAGTATTACGTTATAACGTATAACGTTATATAGTATTACGTTATAACGTATAACGTTATTTAGTATTACCATATAACGTATAACGTTATATAGTATTACGTTATAACGTATAACGTTATTTAGTATTACCATATAACGTATAACGTTATGTAGTATTACGCTATAACGTATAACGTTATATAGTATTACGTTATAACGTATAACGTTATATAGTATTACGTTATAACGTGTAACATTTAATAGTATAACGTTATAACGTATAACGTTATATAGTATCACCATGTAACGTACAACGTTATATAGTATTACGTTATAACGTATAACGTTATATAGTATTACGTTATAACGTATAACGTTATATAGTATTACGTTATATCGTATAACGTTATATAGTATTACGTTATAACGTATAACGTTATATAGTATTACCATATAAAGTATAACGTTATATAGTATTACGTTATAACGTATAACGGTATATAGTATTACGTTATGACGTATAACGTTATATAGTATTACCATATAACGTATAACGTTATATAGTATTACGTTATAACGTTATATAGTATCACCATATAACGTATAACGTTATATAGTATGACGTTATATCGTATAACGTTATATAGTATTACGTTATAACGTATAACGTTATATAGTATTACGTTATAACGTATAACGTTATATAGTATTACGTTATAACGTATAACATTATATAGTATTACGTTATAACGTATAACATTATATAGTATTACGTTATAACGTATAACGTTATATAGTATCACCATGTAACGTATAACGTTATATAGTATCACCATGTAACGTATAACGTTATATAGTATCACCATGTAACGTATAACGTTATATAGTATTACCATATAACGTATAACGTTATATAGTATTACCATATAACGTATAACGTTATACAGTATTAGGTTATAACGTATAACGTTATTTAGTATTACCATATAACGTATAACGTTATGTAGTAATACGTTATAACGTATAACGTTATATAGTATTACGTTATAACGTATAACGTTATATAGTATTACGTTATAACGTATAACGATATAGTATTACCGTATAACGTATAACGTTATATAGTATTACGTTATAACGTATAACGTTATATAGTATTACGTTATAACGTGTAACATTTTATAGTATAACGTTATAACGTATAACGTTATATAGTATCACCATGTAACGTACAACGTTATATAGTATTACGTTATAACGTATAACGTTATATAGTATTACGTTATAACGTATAACGTTATATAGTATTACGTTATATAGTATTACGTTATAACGTATAACGTTATATAGTATTACCGTATAACGTATAACGTTATATAGTATTACGTTATAACGTATTACGTTATATAGTATTACGTTATAACGTATAACGTTATATAGTATTACGTTATAACGTATAACGTTATTTATGTATTACCATATAACGTATAACGTTATGTAGTATTACGTTATAACGTATAACGTTATATAGTATTACGTTATAACGTATAACGTTATATAGTATTACGTTATAACGTATAACGATATAGTATTACCGTATAACGTATAACGTTATATAGTATTACGTTATAACGTATAACGTTATATAGTATTACGTTATAACGTATAACGTTATATAGTATTACGTTATAACGTATAACGTTATCTAGTATTACGTTATAACGTATAACGTTATATAGTATTACGTTATAACGTATAACGTTATTTAGTATTACCATATAACGTATAACGTTAAATAGTATTACGTTATAACGTATAACGTTATTTAGTATTACCATATAACGTATAACGTTTATGTAGTATTACGCTATAACGTATAACGTTATATAGTATTACGTTATAACGTATAACGTTATATAGTATTACGTTATAACGTGTAACATTTTTATAGTATAACGTTATAACGTATAACGTTATATAGTATTACGTTATAACGTATAACGTTATATAGTATTACGTTATAACGTATAACGTTATATAGTATTACCATATAAAGTATAACGTTATATAGTATTACGTTATAACGTATAACGTTATATAGTATTACGCTATAACGTATAACGTTATATAGTATTACGTTATAACGTATAACGTTATATAGTATTACGTTATAACGTGTAACATTTTATAGTATAACGTTATAACGTATAACGTTATATAGTATCACCATGTAACGTACAACGTTATATAGTATTACGTTATAACGTATAACGTTATATAGTATTACGTTATAACGTATAACGTTATATAGTATTACGTTATATCGTATAACGTTATATAGTATTACGTTATAACGTATAACGTTATATAGTATTACCATATAAAGTATAACGTTATATAGTATTACGTTATAACGTATAACGTTATATAGTATTACGTTATAACGTATAACGTTATATAGTATTACGTTATGACGTATAACGTTATATAGTATTACCATATAACGTATAACGTTATATAGTATTACGTTATAACGTTATATAGTATCACCATATAACGTATAACGTTATATAGTATGACGTTATATCGTATAACGTTATATAGTATTACGTTATAACGTATAACGTTATATAGTATTACGTTATAACGTATAACGTTATATAGTATTACGTTATAACGTATAACATTATATAGTATTACGTTATAACGTATAACATTATATAGTATTACGTTATAACGTATAACGTTATATAGTATCACCATGTATATAACGTTATATAGTATCACCATGTAACGTATAACGTTATATAGTATCACCATGTAACGTATAACGTTATATAGTATTACCATATAACGTATAACGTTATATAGTATTACCATATAACGTATAACGTTATACAGTATTAGGTTATAACGTATAACGTTATTTAGTATTACCATATAACGTATAACGTTATGTAGTAATACGTTATAACGTATAACGTTATATAGTATTACGTTATAACGTATAACGTTATATAGTATTACGTTATAACGTATAACGTTATATAGTATTACCGTATAACGTATAACGTTATATAGTATTACGTTATAACGTATTACGTTATATAGTATTACGTTATAACGTATAACGTTATATAGTATTACGTTATAACGTATAACGTTATATAGTATTACGTTATAACGTTCTATAGTATTACCATATAACGTATAACGTTATATAGTATTACGTTATAACGTATAACGTTATATAGTATTACGTTATAACGTATAACGTTATATAGTATTACGTTATAACG